>NC_079367.1:2932633-3105133 GCF_021018895.1 Seriola aureovittata | reverse complement strand
CAAGGTTGCCAGTCGTGCCTGGACTCAGTCCCAAGCCACCTGACGTCCAACGTGACGTCTCCCCTCCCCCCTCGTGCTGAGTCATTAGTAATTTCTGATAGTTGGTAGCTTTTCCCCCCTTGTTGCTGGCATCTCTTAATCAATGTTAATTGGCTTGGAATTAGCATATGTTAATTAATGATATTTACTTCAAATTAAAGGTATGAGTGGTCCCAGAGGGTTTCCTGTTCATCTAATTAGAACCAATTAGCTGCAATTAACACGTGTAAATGAGACGGTACTGAGTCCAAAACAAACAGTGTGTACATGCAGGCTGCTGCCCAGCTTCCCCTGTACTGCTGAACATGCACCAGGCCTGTGTTTTCTTTGTGCACAAACACACACACACACACACACACACACACACACACACACACGTTACATTCATGATGGCTACGTGTGTTATTACAAACCAGATGAAACAAAAAGCCATTCCAGCTCAAACAAATAACCATTCAGGACCTCTTTGCTCCCAGTTTTCCTGCTCACATCCTCGCCGCCTCTCCTATTTTTAGAGCGTGCTGCCAAACTAATTTGTTTTACAGACCTTTCTATCAAGTGAAGAAAATCCCGGAGGTGTATTAATTGAAATTCAGTCGACGGCACATCTTGTTTTGGTCTAAGAAACCACCAGCCGTGCTGAGTGTGGAGAGTAATCTCACACAGGGAAAATTGCCAGGAAATGAGAAGATGTAAACAAGGGAGAAGGTAGAAAATAAACAGAAGTCATTCAAGCATCTATGGCATCTCACCATACTCTATTAAAAGTATACTGCCTGTTTAAGTTTTAAGTTGCTCAATACGCTGACTAGCTAACTAGCTAACGAGCTGCTGGTTCTCTCTCTCCCCGGGGTTTGTTTGGTCACTCAGCAAGACAAGGTGGGACAAAAGGACGTGTCCCTGTTTGTGGGGATCAAGGAGACGTGAGCTTCACAGTCTGTGGCTCCTTTTGTGCTGCAGCTACTTGTTGTTGCTCAGTGTCGCCATCAGCCAATGAAAGAGTGAATTAAAATTCATTTTAAAAATCAAATGATTTGTCTTTATGCAGCCGTGGAAACTCAAAGCTGCAGCAGAGGTGCATCTCTCCTGGTGGATGGAAGATATAAATTATTTGCTCCACACTCCACACTACATACTATATTATATATTTATATATACTATTAGTATATATGAAATAAACAGACTTAACTGCACAATACTGACAGGAAATGATACAACAACTAAATTTATAATGACATATCAATTTAATCATTAAAGAGACAGAAATTACTCCAAAATACTGAAGTTTTTTTTTCCACTTTGTGTTTTTTGAGCATCATTCAAAATCAGTTTTCATTTTTTGGTCCAGTTGTGAGTAGAACCACACGTTCACTTTTACTTTTACTCATCAACTTCATTGGTGAGACACAGCAATACAACCCTCAGTTAGGTTTGTTGCTAGGCGACCTCTGACAGGACGACAGGAGCCAACGAGGAAGTCACGTGACGTATTGTAAAGAGCGGTAAAGTCCGTGTCAGGGGGAGTTTGTGGTGGATGGGTGAACATGGACACGTGTGAAAGCAGCAGTTTATGTTGTTTCTATTATCCATGACCGTTTGTTGTTATTATTGTAACCATGACGACAAAGATCGTCTAATGTTGAGGAAGCACTTATTTTAACCCAAATCAACATCTTTTCCTAACCCTAACCAGGCCATGACCGTTATCATGGTAACCACGGCGACTCTTGGTACAGTCCACTCCGGTCGTATCGTTGTTACCGTGACAGTGAAAGTCTGGTACGCTCCTATTGGTCGTATCTGACCAGTACGGTGGTTGAGGATGGAGGTTGTTGCTGCCTGACCCTAACCACCATTGACACTGAACTCCTCGCTGCTGTTCTCCAGTGGGGAACACATCCTGCACCTTCTCTGATTTCTTGTTTTCTCCTTGTAAAATCTTCATTAAGAAAATAAATGTCCTACCTTCTGGAGAGTTTGTGTTTTCAGCAGCGTGCTACGTGGTAGTAGTGACCAGAAACGCTCAGCTCCCGGGAGGTGATGCAAAACCTGGATCTGGATCAGGAGTCCAGTGTGCACAGACAGAGAGCAGAGACAGTACAGTGCATTTAGTTACAGAAAGAACTGGTGTGCTGCAGACAGAACAACGAACCAGCAGGATATTTTCAGTCTTAAAAGTCACAATTAGAAGCATGTAGTTGAGCTCACGGGCCAGGTGAGCGACGTGCACACGTGCTGCTCTGCGGGGCCCGAGTTTACACGCTTTCTTTCCTCCTTTCTCTCCGCTCTTGTATCCGGATCGCTGGTCTGTCTGAGAGAGTGAAATTCACAAAGAAATGCAAAACAGCATTCTGTTGCTCTGCGTGATCGGCTCCTAAAGAGACCTAAAGCACTGGCTAGAGTGTTTTGGCAGACATAACACACATCCTTTCATTCCACCTGGGTATTAGAAGTTCTTCCTGTGCGCGTCCCCTTTTGAAAAACCCCAGACTTCAATTATCCATACGGCATTGGAAAGGTATCAATGAAGAACCCGGCGGTGACATCCGCAACTTTCCACACTGTTCTTTAATGATGAATAGATGCAGATTATATTTCTTTTTGTGTCGTCTCTTCTCCGCCATCGCCCTCACCTAAACCCCCGCCACCACCCATCGAGGTAAAAGAAGGTGTCTTGTTGAAATCCCTCCCAGCTCAGAGCGGTGCCTAATCTTGAGTTAGTGGTTGTGTGGATGCAGCATTGACAGGTCTCTCTCTCTCTCTCTCTCTCTCTGTCTGTCTGTCTGTCTGTATGTGGCATTTGGCAGACTCCCCTATTAGTCTCCAGGTTTAGCGGCAGGAAGCGGCGAGATGCTTCAGCGTACTTACCACTCTAACAATCGGGGATGGAGGCTGTGGGGGTAACACTGCAGCTGAAAATACAGCATCCGCCTCCTTTGTTGGGCGATAAGGGAAAGGTGGAGGGTGGGGGGTGGTGGAGGGATACATGCACACAAGGAGCGATCTTGGGAGCTGAACAAATCTGAGAGCGGCATTATGGGTTGGTAAACATGAATGCCATAAGAGGCTGCAGGATTTGCCGTTTTCCTATTTTCTTTTCTTTCTTTTTTTTTCTTTTGGAGGGCTGGAGCGCCAGGCACAATGATGAGATGGAGGTGGTGCGAGTGGAGAGATGGAATGAGACAGACAAAATGAAAGGCAGGAAAAGAAAGAAAGGGATAAAGCAGACAAGAAAGTGAGAGGGGGGTTGGGGGGGGGGTAGGACAGTGACTGAGGAAAGGAAAAGGCCTGACGGAGGAGGAGATGAGGAGAGGGCAGAGGTAACCGAGCACAGAGGAAAAGTTGAATGTAGTAGCTCTTTCATGCACTTTCACCCCCCTCCAGACGTGGCGTCGCTCCACGGGTTCGGTCTGTGGCTGCAGCTCGCCACCACGAAACTGTTTTAAAACGCTGAGTCCACATCATCAGGAACAGAGGCTGATGAAACCCCCTCAGAAAACCACAGATCCACGCAGCGATCAAGATCACGGACGACCCTCTCCACCCAACGCAACATCTTCTCCAGTTTCCCAGCAACACCAGCGCCAAGCCCAGTAACAACAATGGTGGACTACATCTTCTCTTTACACGTGTGGCTCTTGGGTTTTTGACACCTATGAATATCAGATCTGCCCAAACTCCACTGCCACTTAACCATTTAATCTTGTCCTTTAATTAGATATTATCTGTTGTATAATCGTTTTTAAAAGCACAGTGAACGACCTCTGTGTGTGATGACGTGCCACACAAACATTTTGATGTTGATTTTGAACATTTCCTAATTTAAGGCAGCAGTCACAACGTTTTAGTTGGTGTTGGTCATGATAATCCCCGAGCCTCTGACAGAAGTGGTTCTTTGGTTCTGGAGCAGCAAAGTTTCTGGGTTCTTTGTCTTTTGAAACATGAAGGCGGGTTCTGAACTGGGGCCCGAGTGTCATCTTGTGACAACAGGACTTGTCCTGACCCCTCTGCTTGCTGCTCTGGCATGTCCAGAGAGCAGCCGCCGGTCCAGTTGAGTCCGGTTCAGCGCCCCCCCCCCCCCCCCCCAAAGGCAACAGATGTTGTGGTGTTTGCTGCTTCATCTTTTCTTTCCCTGCACATTGTCACTCATCCACTTTTCAGCAGCTCATTTTCAAACCTCGCATGTCGGAGTCGTCTGGAGAGAATTTCCACTTTTTTTTCTTTTTTTTTCATTATCAAAGTGATGTTTAAAAAGTAGACAGAGTGAGACGCACTGAACATCTCTGCGCATACAAAAGCCTTTAATCTGCAGTGCTTGTGTCTGTTGTGATCTCGATTTGTTCTGGTCTCTGTCTTGACTCGGATCTCCTTTGAAGCTGGTCTTAAAATTGACTTGATGTTCTTCTCCACAGATCCACATCCACAACAGCCGGCTGAGTTTAAAGCGTGTATTTGGACTAGCGGGGAGAAGTACATAACAGCTGCGTCCCTGCCAGCGTTCAGTGTTTTGGCTTGAGGGAAAGGAGAACTCTCACCCTGCCGTCGGCTGCTCGGTGGAGATAAAAGATTCTGAGTTTTTTTCACCTGCGTTTGTCTCTGCCACTCTGTATCTGGGAATTACACCAGGGAGCCGGTCGATAACGCCACTACAATCAGGCTCGCCACAGTGAGTAGCGTGTTCTCCTTTCAGGGCTGTCACAGAGGAAAGACAATGCAGCACACCTGTAGGCTCCACCGAGAGCTTCCTCTGTTTTATTGTCAGCTCAGCGTGCTGGGACTGAGGCGAGAGCCGCCGCTCGCCCCTCTGGATACTCTCTTACAGCGCACAGAAAACACTGCAGACTCTCTCTGTGAGACACGTGCTGCTCATGTGCAAAATACACATGCTACTGCTGAGGTGGAGGCTCGTTTCCAAATAAAACATAATATACAGCTGAATGGTAATCTTGTACCTCCAGTTTCACTTACCCACTATTTCTGTAGCTTTCTACTACTTATAATTTTGTTTTGTTTTCTTTAATCTGATTTTATTTATTCATTTATTGCAGGTTCTCACATTGTGTTACTGGTGTTGAGAGCAGGTATGCTGCACACCTTTCAGCAGCTGTGACGATAGTGACATTGCTCTGTGTATTTCCCCACAGGACGGGCAGAGAAGGGAACAGCTTATTTATTTCCATTATATGTCAGATATCTGATGTTTTCTCCCAGATGACTCTATTTCTGTTTCTTCTTACTGAAGACAAACATGAACCAGGTGTTTCGCTCTTCTGCTGCTTTGTTTCAGGCATTTATTAGACAGACGGACAAGAGACTGGTGACAGGAAATGGTCAGAGAAAGATGGCGGTCTGAACCTCCTGTGGTGCCGATATTTTATTTTCGATTAGCTAACTTTGCTAGCATTGTCAACACTTCCAATTTAAACGTCTTATTTTGAAAAACATGCAGGAAGTGAGGCGTAAGAATCAATCGTACCTTTATTAATCAACATCATCGCAGCAGAAAATGAAGAACGGAGCTGAACCGGAGCCGGGCCTCTGCTGGGACAATGTCATCTGAGTGACAGAATTACTGTTGACAAACTGATCAATAGGGATCAATAAACCGATAGAATGCACAGAGGAGTGGCGTGACAGCGGGCCTGAATGAGTGTTGTAGAAACACTGTAAATCTGAAGTTGGCTAAAATCATATTAACTATAACTAGTCGGCTGCTAACCGCCGTGCTGACTAGTATCTTTAGTTGTGTCAGACACGAACACGCTGCAGATCTGAACCTTCAGATTAATAATCCATCAGAGGGAACTCATCTGGATTTATTCTTTTATGCTCCATGGTGACAAGTGGCTGATTGTGAGGCGTTCGTGTGCTGCTGCCAGGCTCAGAAATCTGAGAGATGAGAGTCGAGAATTAAACTTGTGACGCAGAGAATGTGAATTGGTTGTTGTTGTTGTTTTTAATCTTGTGTGATATTAAAAGACACTAGAACAACCGCAGCGCATCAATATCCCAACAATGTGAGTGTCAATGACATTGTGAGCAGCCGTGACTTAAACCTGGAGTCCACACACTGATGAAAGGCGAACAGGATGCTGAACTTAACTGAACCTTTGCTTTGTTGCCTACAGACACGAGAGGAGCAGCGTCTTCAGACAGCAGGTCTGTCTCCCTTGACGTAGTCGAGCGCCGCACCTTGACAGCGGTGGATGTCTGTTAACGTTTAGGTCACGTGTGGCTTCTGTTTCGTTCATGTATGATGAGACAGAAGCGTCCAACCGGACACGGTGAGGTGAAGTGTAATGTGGAAGTCCCAGGTCATGTGTGGACGTGAGTTTCTCCACGCGCTGCTTCGATCGTGTCACACGGACTGAACTGTTACAAACACATAATGAGATATGGCACAAAAGCAAACTAACCTAAGGTGAAGGCCGCGTGGAGAACGTCCTGGCTGCTGCCCTTTTATATCCTGAGGCCACTCCCTCTTCAGGTGTGAGCTGGGACCCTCTCAACACCGGCACTGCTGGAAGACAGACACCTGGAGGAGACTGGGAAGGAAGACAGGAGAGAGATGGAGAGACGCCGGCTGCAACATCTACCACTACGTCCCCCGCGCTCCTCCTGCTCAGTATTTATTCATTATTCTCAGCTGTAGTTTGCAGTTGCTCTGAGGGGATTAATAAAGTTGTGTTGTGTATCTTTGTATCATCTGAATGAATGATGGAGCGTCTTCCTTTCCATCCTAATTCTGCCTCTCTGAATTTCTACTTTTCCCTAAAGAGCCGCGGAGCCTAAAACAAACTTTATTATCCTCAGCAAACGAACACACACACACACACACACACACACACACACACACACACACTCTGCAGCTGCGAAGCAAAACATGGTCAGTGTGGATTTTATTGATGCTACATCATTAACCATTAAAACACACTTGTTTTCCAGAGGTGAGAGCGATGCAACTTTGACACAGTGTGTACGCACGCCAGCTAGAGAAATGAAAAATCATTTCTCATTTCATTGCTGCCTCTAAACTAACGGTGATTGCGAGTGAAGGATAAAAAGTTCTCTGCTTAAATGAGTTCACGCTGGTTTTTCTCTGCAGATTCCTTTTTGTTTTTTCCTCCCCGCGTTCGTCTTTTTTATTCAAGTTCTACTGAGTTTCATCTTCTCTTTGCATCATGATAATCATCCCAAAAAAAAAAAAAAAGCTTGCAACTTGTGAACTTGAGGAGCGCCCCCACCCCTCCCCTCTCAGAGGACAAACACACACACACACACACACACACACACACACACACACACACACACACACACACATAGACTTGCACTCACGCATAAAGAGTGGCAGGGATCTTATGCATTCACGGGCTGATGATTCCGATAATCCGAGTTCAAATACAATTCCTGGATCACAGGATTTAAATGACATTATATAGAAATTAGATTTCACATCTAGAGCAACTGAACCTCCCCCGATCCCATCGCTTTCTAATTATGCTACTTTCCCCTGAATCTGCACCAGACTCTTTCTTCTGCTTCCCCCCCCCCCTTTTTTTTTGTTCATTCTGCTTGAATACAGACCGGGATATTCTTTAGCAGCACAATGCATCTATTACAATAGAAAGTAACCCAGGAGCTGCTATATATTCCCAGCGATGGCTCCCCGGTGAATTGGCAGCGTGTTTGATTCACGGTGGGCCGCAGTGTTACAGAAAGCGGGGGGGGGGGGGGATCCAGTCGTCTACCTGTAACTGACACAGTGAGTGTTTACAGCAGGTTTCAGCTGAATTCATTCTACATCAGTGTTTAAACTGATCTCACACAGGTGATACGAGTTCTTCCGATTCCCCAAAGTGATGCGAGTGTTGACGCGACCGAGGCCGAGGTCAGATTTTATTTACGTTTACACACATTTTAAAGGCGGTCTGAAGATCATCTACGCCACACTGAAGTCTACTGAGTGTGTGTTTGCCCACATAGTAAAAAAAAAAGGGAACCAAACTGAATCAGTCTTCTGTAGATTTAATGGGTCCAGAGTCTCAACGGCCTCTGAATATACTGAGGCTTGAACCGTATTCTTCATATTATAGAAGAGACGTGGGACTGGGATCAGGTTACAGCCGCTTCATGGAGTAAGTACGTTCATAAGTTCTCAGTAATTACTAGCTAGTTTCAAATGAGTGATTTATTTCATCGGGCCATCTTGAGAAATGGGATTAGCCAGCAAAGACTTCAGTCATGTGTAAATCAGTTGCTAGGAAACATCTGGAAATGTCATCCAATCAAAATCAGAGTAAACAGGAAGTCACTGCAGCATCACAAGGGGAGATAACTTCCAAAAATCTAAGTGTTAGTTTTGGCTCATGTCTGCACACGGAGAGAAATACAGTGTGTGTGAACTTGACTGACATTATTTTATCATTTATAATAATAATAATAAAGCATAAAGTTTATAATGTTAGTCAAGTTGAGTACTTTTTGTGAAATGTTACATAAACTTTTAATTAAATTTAATCAGATTTATATTGATATTAAACGTGTTGTTGACCGTGTATTCTGTGTTCACCCTGATCGGCGTGTATTAGCTAACGTTAGCTGTGTTTAGCTGGTTCAGTTGGCAACACAACAGCCACACCTGGAGGTTGTGGGTGCAGTACAATCGTCTCTATGTAAGAATTAGTTCACGAGGTTCAAACCGGATTAATTTAGTGACGCGTGAACTTCCACTGAGTAAACGCTAATTCACAAGCTTCACAAGTTCCTACTGCACGAGAGACCAGGGTCCACGTCCTGGTCTGCACATGGGATTTGTTTTTGACAGTAAGAATAATATGGAATAACTAGATTTATCATGTGAACCTTAATATTTCTGATTGATCTTTCGGTGACGGTGTAAATGCTGCCAAATAAGACAGACTGAATATTGGCAACTTACTTGGCAAATGGTCAGATTTAAAGATGAATATCATCCTTAAAACATCAGTACTGCCCCCCACTCCCCTCCCCCCTCCCCTATCTTGGTTACATATCCATCAGTGGCTATCAGCCGTTTCAGTGTTTGTCATAAGAGGAGTGCGGGACTGTGTACTGTGTGTGACCAGGCTGAGATGGACCCAGATAAAAGGATTCTGCCAAGTCCTGATTAGATCTGCTCCCATGTTTGTCTTCCAGTATCAGGGATTACATGATTTGTGTGTTGCAGGGTGTTAACTCTCCCACCTACGCCCCCGACGGGGAGCGCATTCCAGCAAACTCCATGCAAATGAAGCCACCATCTTCTCTCTGGTGTGTCCCCCTGGAGCTGCTTTAACTCTGCCCCCCCGCCCTCCCAACCGAAGCACCGCAGATCATCTCCCCTATTAATGAGCTGCATGATGCCAAATAATCATCAGAGAAACAGGCAATCGATGAAATGCCAGGAGTGAGATTAACTTGTTTAATAAAAGCCAATTTACTTTGTAATGTGAGAGTTTGTGAAAAGACAGGTTTGTAGAAAACACAAAAGCAAACGATGAATCTGAGATCTGCAGACTTACGTGATCAGATCCAGATACTAACGTGATGTACACGTTGGCAGCTAAGTAGCAAAAAAAATGTAAAATTGAAATTTAAAAATGATGTTTTAAAGTCATTTTTTCATTGAATGAACTCCAGCTGCACATTAACACTGAGCTGAGTCCGTCACTGGTCACAGATTATTTTAAGCATTAAAACTTCATTAATGTTCATAATACGGACTCATAAACCCCCCCCACATACACACACTACTTCACTTTAAAGTTTATTATAGTTCAGTACTGTTAATAGATATTTATACATTTTATAGTATACTTTCATTTCTCAGCAGTATATAAACACACACTAGTAGATGTAGGAAAACATAAGGACATTTTAAATGTGCAGTAATAATTATAACTTTTATGAAGACGTATTATGTAACGGGTTCGCGGGTCAGAAAAGGTGAGAAACTCTAGTTTACCTGCTGGTTAAGATCTGAACTGTTGTTTTGTGTGTATGGGAAGAAAACAACAAACACTGGCAGCTCACGCACTTAAACATCCCTGAGTAGGTCAGTGATCAGAAACATGGACATTATTTTTAATTCTAGAGGAGAATCCAAAGTTTCAAAGACTCAAAACATGTCAGAACTTTGAGGAAGTCTAAGACGTTTACATATTTCTATTCCCATAAAAGAAATGTGTCATGGGTTTGAATATTGTCGTCACAGGAAACTTTCAGCCAGAACGTGACGACTCTGACGACCTTAAGACGACCTGAGAGAAAACCTGTGAGTTAATTTCAGTGTCGTCGTCAGAACCTTGAGGCTTTAAGCCGAAGCTTTGTAGAAACATGAACTACGACTGTAAGTTGCATGAGAGGGCAGCGACCACAGTCTGTGTGTTTACTACATGGGAATAAATCACACGTGACGTCCAATAGGCTGCAGTCCTCTCACGCCTCCTCCTCCTCCCTCGGGGGCTCAGCTGGACGTCCTAAGCGGGGGTCAAGGTGGGTGCTGTTCTCTGAAACTACTGCTGACCATCAGTTTGCCGAGCCGGCTAATTTACAGCCCACCCTCCTCCTCCTCCTCCTCCACCCTAACGTCCAACCTCCAGCAACCTCCCCCAACGACCACCCACCCCTCCTCCAAACAACACTTTCCCTCTGTGCACACACTCTCTCTTTCTCTCCGCCCTCTCTCTATTTATCTCTATTTCTCTCCTTCTCTCTGGCCGGGTGTGAAGACACCAGCGGCACGCTCCAGTAGAGACAAATCAGACCTTGCCGGCCATGTCATCGTAAAACATCCCCCAGGAAGGTTGTGACCCCCTCACCCTTTCAACTCATCTGCAGGCATAGCGAGTCGGGAGAGGAGGAGGGTTCTCCATGCAGCGGCATAACTACCTCATCCACGTTTATCAGAGGAGAGGAATCTGGAAAACATATGAAGTGAATACGAGCTCAGCAGGGAGGGAAATACGACTAAATACTGTCCAACACATGCATTGTACGCAACGCACTGTGGAAAATCAATGCAGAGGAAATGCCAATAAATACTAGGTGACTGTTCGCAGTCACCTTGCTCCTGTGTACGGTATTTATGTCCCGGTTAAAGGATCACTGAGCTCCCTACACACAGACCTGATAGAACCACCGGAGATCCCACAGCTCAGTCAGCAGGAGAATATCTATCTGCAACTCCAAATCATATATTTAGTAGTATATTTTTTCATATTGAGTCACTGTAGACTGTTGACTGTCAGCACCATCATTTCTCCTGAAAACTAAAGTATGGATAAAGGAACAGTTCAATTTTAGGGATGTTAATTGAACTGCTGGGAGCGTTTGGTTAGCCTAGCTTAGCATAAAGGCTGGAAGCAGGGAAACATTCACCTTTGCTCTGCATTGACCTGCGTTTGAACATGTTTAAAATGGCAGTTTGTAGTTTTTAGTTATACGTCAGTGCAGTGATCGTGAGCAGCTTCCTGAAGCCTTGTTGCTATGGTGAGGTTGCCAGGGTTGCTACCATCGTACCTGCACAGAAACCAAACCCTAAACCTGTGATCACTGGCCCTTTCTGACAACAGAAGTACTGTTGTTTGTCAAGAAATAGCTCCTGATCTTTACTCCCTGTGAAAACTACAAAAATACTTTGGACAGAGCCAGCATAACCTTTCAAATCTCTAATCTTAAAGCTAAGCTAGGCTAACCACATCCTTACTCCAGCTCATAATGTCATAATTTTGTCATCTCAGTTTTAGAAAGACTAGATACAAGTAATGTTGGACTATTCCTATCAATCTTTTCTGATTATATTTTCGGCCCTTGAGGACTTGGCTAATGTTAGGGAATCCCTGAACATGCAAAATGTCAACATTGATTCGATAAGACAGAAAGCGTTGACTTTAATATTTAACCAAAACCACCGTTTTCCAAACAGAAACTCTAATCTACAAAAACACCTCGTTGGTCTCGGCCTTCCAGAATGACTTAGTGAGTATTTTCTAAACTGGAACCCCAATCAGCAGGAAGAGACTGTCCACGGCTCGTCTGTGCAGCAGGTATTTATGACCCGTAATATCATCGTATCGGAGGGTTGACAACGTATGCGGTTGCTGGTTGATGGAGGAGTTGCTGAGCGGGAAGCATCTTCTGCGCTGCATGTGACCGGGTTCAGATTATGAAGAAGATCGTGCTTCTAGTTCAGAGGAAAGCAGTGTTGGCTGTTGATGGAGACAGGAAGCAGAGTGGGACTTCATCAAGAGAACGCCAACTGATGGACGACCACATGAGATTCAGTGTTGGGATGCTCATGTTTTCTTAAGGAGGAAGTCTGTGAGTTCTTTGTTTTGTAGTTTGATGCCTTTAGCATTTTTTTCTGAGGTGTTTTCTTTCTTTTTTTTTTGTTTTCATCTTAGGTGCTAACAACTGAGTGAAATGGTATTTTTGCTTCCAAACAATCACTTTTCAAGCTCTCCTTTAACTGCTCAACTTGGTTGTACAAAGCATCGCTCTTTACTCCTGGAAAAGATCACCCTGCCTCTTCTAAAAACACACACACACACACACACACACACACACATTCAACCTCATCCAGCGTCAGACTCCCTGTTGCTCTAACCTGATGGAGCCATCAGCCAGAAGCCAGACAGGGAGCAGTTGTTCTCATGGTCTCATCCCTGCTGCAGAGCCTTGACACAGGGAGAGACAAACAATTTGGCCTCCCTCCCACAGTCACAGCTCTGGGAGCCAGCAGGGGAGGCGACTAGGGGTTTGGTGTGTGTACGAGTGCGTGACAGAGAGAGAGAGGCCCCTCGGTGTAGGTGCCTTTCAGTCAGTGAAAAAGAAAAGACAAGTCATATTTCTGAGAGTGAGTGTGAGCTCCAGAATGGCAAATGTCAGATACAAGCATAGAGGATCTATTTGCAGCCAAATAATTTCCTCCATGAATGTTAAAGGCATTTGCTTTCAACAAGTGGGATATATTTCAACTGTATTCTTTGCATATAGACAACCTCTTTTGTCCTTTGCAGGAACAGAGGGTGTGCGCATGCAGGTTGTTTGGTCAGCTTTGAATATTACCTCTGGCACGGTAAGACCGCGAGGCTTTTGACACAGGGGCTAGGACAAAGGGAAATGGGGTCGTGTGGTGAAATGGTTAATGTGAATCTTAATAGAGGCGGCAATGTCATTATCTCCAAATCCCTCTCGACCGGGGGGTCGCGCCGTCGACGGCCACTTTACATCCCGAGCGTGTCGGGCCGAGAGACCGGGGGCATGACTGCCAATCCCATCCGGAGGATTTGTGTCCTCCTCCACCAAATTCAGTGAGCGCATGCAGGCTCATAAAGGTGTTGAGAATTGAGGAATTTGTCTGGGAGACATGGCCAAAGTCAACAAGCTAGTTTTGCCTTTCAGCTGCAAGAAGGAAAGGAGGGACGGGGGGGGAGGGGTCCAGGCCTTGTGAGGCAACCCAGATCCGGATTCTCCGGCCACTGAAGCAGGCCTGAGCAGAGGAAGGCTGCCTGCCCTTAAATGAGAGTCAGATTTACACACTGCCATGGTTTCAACCAACCCATGATAATCCCTTCCCAGAAATAAATTGTCCCATTAAAATGAAATGTTGCCCATATAGGTTTAATAAATTGAAAACGCTTGTTTGAATCCTCGGTAATTTGGACAGAATCCCAAGCACATAGCAAAGGCTCCAGCAAAATAAGATTATTTGCTGTGTATTATAATGTATGCAGCAGTTTTTATGCGACCAAACAGTGTCAGTGAACCCCCCAATGAAATGTGTGCTTATTTATATGCAGTTATTCAGGTATGCAGTAAATTCCAATTACTTCTTAAGATTTCTATTTAGCATGAGGGGGAAATGTGACAGGGAAGCTCTGTGTTTTGAGCAGCATTGTAAATCTCGTTAACTCTTTGCAGCATATAGCGAGAAATCTGCATTCATGTCAGGCAGCGAGCAGTGCATACGATTTGAACAACTAGCTAATAGTCCTGTACGGGGACGAGTTATAGGGGGGGTGGGGGGGTCTGAAGTAGATTGAGTTAATGTGGAGATTTCAAGGCTGATTCCAGCAGATTTGTTTGTGTGATGATGCTTATATTTTGTAACGCTGTTCAAAATCTGGAAATGCATTAATACACTGAATGTAAATTGTTGGAAGAGAGAAGCTTCTGAAACAGCGTTCAGACGTCACAACTCCCCAATAAAACCTCGACTGTTGAATAATGTTCAGGGTTTGCGCTGTATAAACCACTGCCGACCCCCCCACATGCACTTATTTATAAAATAATGTTGGAATACATTAGATCTTTAAATGAAAAAATATTTTAAAACAATTCAATAAATGAATTGTGTGAGATTTTTCTGATGCGGTGATCGGGGATGAATTTATAACTTCCTTGGCTGCTCAGTTAATTTTAGCAAAAGTGCAAAATGTCCTGTTTGTACTTTTCATTATAATTTTGTTATTTATTAAAATTCAAAATATCAAAAATTTTACTGAGTTGATTTATCTCATTCTTCACCCTGAACTATGTTTGAAAAAATTGTGACTCCGGTTCTATTAACTAACTTTTTTCCAGAGCTTTAAAGCAACGACGACAACACGAGTTTCAGTCAGTTGTCGTCACTGGTTGAAAGCTCTGGAAATACTAGTAAGTTAACATTAAAATGACTCACTGTTTTTCTGTCAAATTAAGAGTTAATTTGGTTGTTTGCTGGTTTATTGATATGAGCTCACTGCCTTCCTGAAGCCACTAGTAGGACCTATGATAACATAAATGAAGGTCAGGTGGAGGTGGGTGGGGGTACTCTGGGGGCTGCTCTGCCTACGGCCCCATGATGACTAGAACCGGACCTGGATTTTCAGCAAACCAGTGCATCATTCCACCGGAGGCGTGTGTGTATCTGACGTTATATGTTCTACTGTGTCATGAGTTCTCAGTCCATGATGATAACATGAGTTTGATTCAGTGTCATCGCTGGTTGAAAGCTCCAGGAAAAGATCATAAATAATTTAATTAATTCAATAACTGTAATTATAGTTTATTGCAGATTTACAGAATTAATCTTGAAACTGTTAGTGGATTTAATTTTCCTTTTTTTTGGTTGTTTATTTTTTGGGGGGAGGTGGGGGAGATGTTTACCTTACTTACTTTCAGCACACCATATTCCTCATGGCTCTAATGTGATCTGTACTAATACAGAGGAAGTTTTTTTTTTTTTTTTTTGGGGGGGGGGGGGGGGGGGGGGGCTGGATAAAAGCTGGGAGCAGCTCATTCACAGCTCCATCTGTGTCTTTGACTGTGTGCTTGTGTACATGAGGTACCGACTCATTCAGGGGCTTTTCCACAAATGATCACTGGCTGAAAGCTCCGGGAAACCAGTCAAACAGATTCATTTAATTTACTCAATAATTGTAAAAATTATTTACTGTTGTTCTTTATACTGATTTTATATAATGGGGTGGGGGGTCCAATCAAGACTGGGACCAGCCCTGGAATTTTATCAAAAGGCCAAAACTGAGAAATAATGTTCTGCTCTAACTGAGTCTTTAACTGTGATATGAGCTTCAGTGTGTGAGTTGAGGCCGGATGCTTCGGTCCTCCATTCCCCCCCCCCACCACCACCACCAGTACTCAGTCCCCCGTGTTGGACCCCCAGGGGCCCTAAATCCCCGCTGCTCTTCCCTGCAGCCCCCCTCTGACGTGCAGCATGCCGAGGCGAGCAGCGCTTTGCCTATGCATTAGCCATCCATTTCCCGCGGCTGACACCTCTCCAACATAAAACCGTAAGGCAGAGGTAAAATATGTCTCTCCTGGCGAAAATAAAGCTTTGTCTGCCTGCTGATCTATTGGATATAAAAATAAAGCCGCGGCTTTGATGCGGGCTTTACCTTATGCGCGCGCCTTTCTTTTTTCTTTTCTTTTTTTTTTTTTTTGCGCACACAAAAGCGCCAATGAAGATGGATCGCGCGGGGATCGGTTCGCGGTGCGTCCGGCACAGCAGCAGCAGCAGCCTCGCTCACTCCACTTCTTCTTCCTCTTCTTCCTCCTCCTCTTCCTCCTCCTCCTTCCCTCTCTCTTTTTTACTCAGACGTCGTTGAGGACTGTTTGTTATTGATCAGTGAATGTCGATAATTATACAGGGATTTCCAGACTAATCGGCTTTGGAAAAGTTGTGCGCGTTCACATTAAAGAATAATGAGAGGCTTCTTGATTCTTGTTTTATGTCACTGATTTTTTCTTTTCTTTTCCATGGGACGTGAGAAAAATTTCCAGGTTCCATCTGTGACATCTGAGATTCCACAATAATACTGGAAGACCATTTGTACGGGCCTATAAATACAGTTAGACAATGCACTTGCAGGATTTCTCCCTCTAAACACATCTGGAGATTACAGGATATAACGTAGGCCACGAAATATTCACTTCTACTAATGGTTTGAAGAATGTATGTGACTATGATATAATAAAGCAGCTGTATTCGCTACAAAACCACCTTTAAAATAAATCAGAGTTTAGCTTTTATTCTTTGAGTTTCAATAAAAATCATCCACCACAGAGCATAAATCATCTGAGGCCACTCAGTCCTGCAGCAGCTCACAAAAAGAGGCTTCAGGAGGAAGTATTATTTTGAAATTCAGCAGCATTAAATCACATTTTCAGAATCGTTCTCAGCTTTTTGTTGTATTTAATCAGTCTGTTTTTTTTTTTTTATTCCATTTATTTTATTTTAGGTTTTGATTAGAATTCAGGTTTTATATTGAGGGGGAACCTTTAAGACGGGTTTCTGCTGGCTTCCTTCAGTGAGCTTTTCCACAGGCCCTGTTTGCTTGGTGCTGTAAAACAAAAACACACCACATGTTTCAGGTAGAAGCAGAAAATCACAGGAACATTTTTTTTTCTTTTGTGTGATTTATAAATATATAAAGGTGAAATTAGAGGCGGGCTGGAGAACGATGCGCAGGTATTCTCCTCCTCATCTCTTCATTAATATCCGATAAAAACAGCAGCTGTGGAGCAGTGTGCTCGGGCCGCTCTCCTCTGCTCTGCTGTATATTTGAACCCAGGTATCAGCAGCGGCCAGTTCTCCCTCTCTCACGCTTCCGGGCTTTTTTTTTTTTTTTTTTTTTTTTTTTTTTTTTTTTTTTATTTCAGAGCGCAGAAATCCGTTGCGGCGGCTGCAGCAGCGGCAGCCGCATTGGCGGCATGAAGCAGCAGCTATCTGCCGCTCTGCAGCCGTGCAGCTCGTCCCCTGAGCATTGGCCAGCGGGCGATAATATCTCAAAGGGAGTGGTTATCGCCACACATTATATTATAATCATTAGTGATCCTGGCCCTTTCACCCCGACTGCAGAATAAGCGCCGAGTACCATTAATCTAAACTAGAGGAAGAAGCTTCAGAGGCTGCGCCTGCACGGTGTTCATCTCTCACTGACTCTGTCTGGAGCATTTTAATGTGAAGAAATGAAGCTTTTTTACTTTTGATTTGCAGTGAAGGTTCTGCTCACTGTTCTCAGCCTCGTGTGGTGGAGGTGATGCAGGTTCTGTCATTTGTTCTGTTGTGCCTTTAAGAAATCTGCAGATCCGTTCTGTATCTGTAAATACTGATTTATAGGTTGATTTTAATGGTTTGAAAATACGTTCAAAGGCACTGAAACAATGTTTTTCTACATAGATAGATAGATAGATAGATAGATAGATAGATAGATAGATACTCAAAATAAAAACAAATATAATTAATATATACAATAAAAGCCTTAATCCAGTTTTACTTATACTGGAATAAAACTGGCTGTTTCTAACGTTTTATTCCGAAATAACGCCGGAAATGAACGTGACTTAAGGTCGTAATAATACAACAGTAACAATAATAGTATCATGGCCTGTAAACCCTTTCGTTACCGGATTGAATTCGCCCCCTAGAGGAGTGAGCAGGACCCTGGTGGTGGTGGTGGTGATGGTGGCCTTGTTTCTGGGTGACCTCGGAGACTCACACTGGGTCACTGTTCTGGAACCAAAGCCCCCCCCCTAACCCCACCCCTCCCTTCCCCGAATTCACCGAGTCACATGATCTCCTTGAGAAAACGCACAGACAGTGAAGACAGTGGAAGTTGTAGCTGTGGATAGTTGAGGAGCTCAGATCAGGACAAGCTTCTGAATATCGGCTAGAGTGTGTGTGTGTGTGTGTGTGTGTGTGTGTGTGTGTGTGTGTGTGTGTGTGTGTGTGTGTGTGTGTGTGTGTGGATGGAGTGGGGGGGAGTTGACTGACTGAGAAGGGACAGCTGTAGGGAGATGATCTATAAATCCCATTGGATTTCTCTCAGCACAGGCTGGGACCGGAGTTGAAAAGTCTGGAAAATGTTTGCGTAGAGTTGCTGTTGGCTCAATAATCCACGTCGAGTTCACATCGGCATATGTTTGGCCGCTGATCTACAGGAGGAGGAGGAGGAGGAGGAGGAGGAGGAGGAGGAGGAGGGTGGATGGACACAGCTTAGTCAGTGGACTGTGGGACTCTGCGTGCTCTGCGTTAGCTGCTGCAGCCTCCACACTCCCGAGGGTCAGAACAGAATTTCCCCAGATGTGTGTCAGCTACCGGGGCCTTCTCCTTCTCTGCTGCGTGAGCGTGGCGCGCTGGATGGATGGATGGATTTCAGTCCTGGGAGTGCGTGATAATGCGGTGCAGAATGATTGACAGGCTGGGGGAAGGCAGCCCACCTTCCTCCCCCTCCCCCTCCCCAGTCAGTTCATGAATATAACGGTAAACTTTGCGTCAAAATGTGCGCGCTTTTCACGCAGTTTGCGCAGCCAAGACAAAAGTTGACAGGTGATAAATGTTTACAGAAAGCACCGATAAGCACAGAAAAAACTTTCTATATGTGCACGTGTTGGGTCAAAATATTCCATTTAAACATTATTTTATAGCTTTTGAATTGCAGATTATTTTCTTTCTTTTTTTTTTCTTTTTCTTTAAGAAAAATACATTTTTGTATTTTTTTTTTTTTCGTTTCAAAAATTCCTCTTTGTAATTTCAAGTTAATTAAATCAAGATTGAAATAATTTCTTCTATTCCACAAGGTGGAGTTTCCGAGCAGGAATAAAGATGAAAATGTACATGATATAAACTGAGCGACTTTCACGGGAAGGAGTTTTTTTATTCCTGGAATAAACGCGTTAATAAAACACGATGATCAGCTCTTGTTATGAGTTGTATGAAATATTCTTTTGTAAATAAAAAAAATATAAAAGGGTGCAGCAGCAGAACAGAGCAGCGGACCGGTACCTCCACCCACCGCCACCTCCCACACCTCCACCCCGGTTCACTCAGTCGATCAAAGCTCCAGTCGGGAGTGATATTTCTCTCTGTATCACGGGAGTCACGCTTTGGCCCCCCCGGGCTCCCTGGCCCCGCTATAAGGTCACAGCCCCTGTTTTCTCAGCCCGGTCACTACATGTATCTCATTCTCATGTTTTAAACACCTTTTACCCCCCCCCCCCCCCACCCGCCCCCCCCCCCCCCCCACCACCACCACCACCACCACCACCACCACCCATCTAATCACCTGCTCGCCTCAGTATATTTAGTCTTTACTCCACAGTCCTCTCCTTCCTCTAAAGCCGAGCTCCTCTCACACTGCTGCGGTGACATTGTGTCACTAAACTGAGCCTGGAGGAGAGAGGGGAGACAAATAAACGTGTCATGATTAGAATTAATGATTGCATGCATCTTCACAGCCTCATTCATTATCTCAGATTAATTATCTCGCAGTGTACCAGTTCACTTGTCTGCACTTCATAAACCCCAAATCTCCTGGGCTGCTTTACAGCACTGTGGCCCTGATACAAGAATATCCCCTTCTCTTAACTGCTGGTAGCGTGGCCTGTAGTGGACAAAATTACACTCTGGAGGAAGTAAAACAAACGCATTCAATAGAAAATGTGAATAAAATAATAGCAACGTTAATAAAAAAAAAAAAAAAAACGTGAATTCCAGATTAATTCCTGTGTTTAGATTTTAATTTTCAGCTGCTGTTATTGCTGCGATTTTTGTTTTCTGAGCAGGCCTGCTGAAAGGCCTCCCGCCATCACATCCAGCTCCACTCACTGAGATTAAAGCGAGAAAAAAAAGGAAGTTTTGTTTTCCCTAACACAGAAGCTGCGCCTGCAAATTCCAATTTACAACTTCTTGCCTGCATCAGAATGAAAATATGAGTGAGAATAAAAAATCTATCGCTGCTGACGGATTACAGTGGTAAGGTTAAAACCATTTTTGCATTTAATAGTGTCTCTGCCTGGAGGGGAGTTGAGATATTTTTAAGCCTATAGCCTATATTTTGATTTCCTTCTATTCGTGGATTAATCTGCCTCTGTGGAGCCTGGCTTTTTCCCCTCTCTGGCTTATTCTAAATCAGGCAGAGATTATCCCTACTGACAGACTATCAAGGCATCTTCTACACATGGAAATAACAACAACTTTTGTCGTTTTACATGCTGCATTTACAAGTTTGTGTAGTAGTGGAGGTGGTGGTGGTGGTGGAGAGTCAGGCCTGCAGACTGCCACGTTTCTGGGGTTATTGCCGAACAAAAAGAAAAAGAAAAAGAAACGTGAGTTTTGTAGTCCAAAAAAGAAGTATTTCCTCTGCTGATTGCCCCCCTATGCAGAACTATGGCCCGCCAAGTTGTCACGCTGCTCAATGACCCTCAGTGTCTGTGTGATGGAAACATAACCAGATGCTCAGCAGCAGAACGCGCTCCACAAACGGAGAAAACATGGGAGCAAAAGAAGGGGGAGGAAAGAGAGGAAGAGTGGAGGAGAACAACAGGACTGAAGAGGTGGTGACGCGAAAACAAAAACAAAAAAGAAGAGATGGAGTCTGTGTGTTTTGAAGCCTTATCTCTTTTTCTTGCAGCCAGTAACACATGTCCTGTTGAAGGGGAGCTCCCCAGACGCCGAGAGGCAGCTGGACGGGGACGGGCTGGCGTTTTGCATGAGAAGCAGCCCATATGCAGGAGGATGCTGGCGGGCTATTGGGTGAGAATAAATGGGTGTCCCCCCCCACCACCACCACCACCACCCCGCCCGGTTCGCCACTCTTGCTTTTAAAGTGCGTAAAAGAGCTCAGCCGCCGAGCTGAGCTGAGCTGAGCTGAGTCCATTTTAAAAGACGAACAAAGACAAATACAACATTTTCTTATTGCACGTGCGTTTATTAAGCTGTTGTCTGCAGAGGCCACAACACAACAGTTTGTGTAAACAAACGTTTCAAAGATTAATTACTCCAAACTAGTTTCCTGGCAAATGCAAATCTTGGTTAGATAGTGGAACGAAACGAATTTGTTCAGCAAGCATGTTCACCCCCCCCCCCCCCCCCCAAACGAGACAATCTATTTTCATTGAGCAAAAAAAAAAGAAAAGAAAAGAAAAAAGAAAAACAAATGTGTGAACTGTGAAAGATTGCAGGCCTGAAAATCATCCACACAAAAGACCTGACTGATCCCTGTGATAGGAAATAACTAATGACAATCCAACAGGCTGTTATTAGCCTGACGGTGTTATTTACTTAAGGTGGACATTAAGTGGATTGGACCCCCAACCCCCAACCCCCCCCCCACCCCTCTAAATGAATTGTCCGAGGTGTCTGGGCCGCGAGCTCCTCACGGGCTGAGCTGTCAACTTTAGAGCCTGTCTGTCTTTCACTTCCGCGCCAAAGAGAAGAAGAGCTCCACCGCTGACGCGCAGGGAAACAAAAGTACAACAGCGGTAACATCATATCTGCACAAGCCATCAGCTGAGAGAGGTCACGGCAGAGCAGCGAACATTTCATACTTGAACGTGCAGCTGGTTTATTAAGCCTCCGGATATCCTCACATAATAAAACAAACATGCCCAACTCGTGCGTAATTTTTTTTTTCTGGCGCAAATAAGTAAGTTGACATGAATACACAGGGAGCGCGCCATGCAATAGGCTATATATATAAATATATATGCGCCTCCAGCTTCTCCATCCTGAAGACGCCACTCACTGTATCTACCTGCTCAGATTCCTCCTTCATGTCCCCCCTTCATGCTCTGAAGACAATTTGCTGAGCGGCTGAGAAGCGGCGTCTCTCCCCTCCGCGCGGCTCGCCCCTCCGCCGAGGCTGCTTCCTCCAAACACATTCACTTACATATGACAGTTTGCAGGGAAATTCTTGACAATTGGTGTCTTGAGTGTGCAGCATAAATAGCAGGCAGAGCCCTAGCTGGGTTATGATGGGCCGGCTTGATGGTCGCTGGCATGGCGCGGCGCTGATTGGTCGGGACGCGGCCTGACGTCAGGAGGCTGGGAATAAGGCTGGGCTGGAGCTTTAGGAGCAAGACAGTGTTACTGGAGGACCCAGCGCATCCCAGCATACACACGGTACTGGAGACTGAGGGCATCCCAGCATATATACACACTGACTACTACCGGAGCCGCCAGCGCATACCAGCATCTCCCGCCACCACAAGCTGAACATCCAGGATCATCCGACAGACCGAGGGGGGAAAACACTCTTTCTTTTTTTAATCCTTTGGGTGTGTGATGTTGTTTCTCGCCGGGCTGTGAACAGTGGATACGCTGCCATGTCAAAGTGCACTGAATTATTTATAGGCGTGCGTGTCTTGTTGTGTGACAGCTCTGCCCTAAAAGCATTTTATTAGACGCCTCTTCCAGCAGTGACTGGCACACGACGCTCTTCTCCTCGGCCGATGCGTCACTTCCAAGAGCGCCGGGACAACCACGCCGGCTCCGGTCCTCTCGTCTGAGCCGATCTGCAGCTTCCTGTGTTGAAATCTACATTTTGGTTGAATTCGCGCGTTTTGTCTCCGGATGCACTAAAGGACTGCTTTATTTGTTCATTTCCTTTTGGCTTTTTCCACCTGAGAAAGAGAGAGAGAGCGAGGACGCTGTCGCCATCCATTCCTGTCTGTTTTTTTTTTTTTTTTTTTTTTGGACGCTGAGCCTTTTTACGCATGCAGGGAGAAATCTGTGGTGACACCTGATCGACTGGCTTCTCCGCGCACATTGACCCGGGAGCTCCAGGCGAATCAAGGGGAGGGAGAAAGCAGATAACTCGGTCAATGCTCGGCCTGTGCTGTTGATTTTGTTTGTGTGTGTGTGCGCGCTTCATCTGTGGGGTTTGTTGTAGCCCAGCCAAAGCCATGGTCCACTGCGCCGGCTGCGAGAGGCCTATCCTGGACCGCTTTCTGCTCAACGTGCTGGACAGAGCCTGGCACGTCAAGTGCGTGCAGTGCTGCGAGTGCAAATGCAATTTAACTGAGAAATGTTTTTCACGAGAGGGAAGACTGTACTGCAAAAATGATTTCTTTAGGTAAGCCCGGGGAAGGTGCAGGAGAACTCACCAGCAGTGTTTCTGTTTTATTGTGTGTGTGGTTTAATGTTGGAGCAGGGCAGCAAACAGCAGCAGGTAAACATTTAGGAAATGATATAAATACATTTAAACAGGAGCATAAAACAGAAGCAAAGGTGCTGATGGCGCATCATAAAAATAGATGGAAACAAACATTATATTCAACTAAAAAAAAAACATTTTAGACTTTTGAAGATTTTGTGCTTCATCTTTACTCTCATTTTTAACTTTTAAATTAGTTTTATTCTTTATCAATCTCTAGAAACACGCAAAGTAATGCTCATAAATTCAGACTGGCTGTATTTTTCAGACAAATAAAATCTATTAAATTAAAATAAACATAATAATCTTAAAAAAATATGAAGAATTTGGCACCTGTGTTCATGAGCAGCCGCATGATTACAGGTATTTACAGTGAATTCAGAGTCTCCGTTTTATGTATTTCTTTTTTTCCTCTAAATAAATGAAGAGAGCGACCGGTCCGTGCCTGTAGGCGGGAACGAGGACTTGGAGGTGATAAGCTTTGATTAAGAGCGAGTAATTAAAAGCTTGTTAATTTGAATTCTTATGCAAAACAACAACAAAAGAGAGACAGCAACATTAAACGCGTGTGCACTCTCTCTCAGCGGGGAGAAGGGGGGGGGGCGGTTTGTTAGGAAATCGAGGAAATCACACTTGGGGTGTTTTTTTGGGTTTTTTTTTTTTTACAGCCAGTATAGAGGTGGAGGTGGAGGTGGAGGGGGTGGGGGGGGGCGCAAAGGATCAAACCCCGGCCAGAAGAGCCGCTGCCCGGTGTGTTTGCTCAGTCCGACTGAGGAGGACGTGATAAGTGGATTTGAATAGTAAA
Organism: Seriola aureovittata; assembly: GCF_021018895.1. Classification (NCBI taxonomy): domain Eukaryota; kingdom Metazoa; phylum Chordata; class Actinopteri; order Carangiformes; family Carangidae; genus Seriola; species Seriola aureovittata. The sequence continues at coordinate 3,080,833 of NC_079367.1, read as the reverse complement.
CTAGTTGAAAAGATCAAGTCCGCAGACAATGCAATCACAGACGTGCAGTCAACAAGCAGTGCACACACCACTCAATACACATTGTTTAACGCTGCAGTCAATGGCAGGGCGAGAATTTATTATTCTAAAACCAACCTGCCGAGTCAGGGAATTAAAAAAAGAGCCCGTATATTTACTGAACTCCAACCGTCTAAAACATGTAGAGTCTAATATGGAAACTAAAAGCTTGGAAATGTAAACTACAGATACATTTTTTTTTTAAATGTAATAAAATAAAAGCAGTGTCTTCAGCGGGTCTGTGCAGAGCAGTGTAACGGCCTCTGGAGGAAGAAATCATATTTTATTATCTTAAAAATTATTTTTAATAATCAGAATCAGCTGATGCGCAACATCATCACATTTTCTTTTACAAATTAAGATATTTATTTTATAGACGTTTTCCCAAAATGAATAAACACTAAAACACTGAATAATACGTTTAAAATTGTTGTCGTCACTAGTGATGGCCATTAATATTACTAATATTATTATCATTATCATTATTATTGTTTGTAGTAATAGTATTATTATTGTAATTAAAATGCCAGTATTGAGGATGGAGGTTAATTCTTGATTTCAGAATTAGCAAAAGATCCAAAAAAACGCTGCTAATATACGTTTTTAAAAGTTTGACATATTAACTATAGACTAAAAAAACACATGGGCTTTATCTATAGAGACTTCTTCTATTCACCATGTTATATTTTACATATTATATGTAAGACACATTATTATATGGTTCGACTTCAGAACACAAATTGCCAAAGGCTCATGTAAAGGATTATAAATTATGTGTATAGATTTAATCATAAAGTATCCAGTATTCTTTTCTTACACTTGAAGCTTTACTGAGTCAAGACAACACAATTTAAAATGTGAATCGACGTCTACACAAGGCGGATAATTCCGTTCCCTCGTCTCCGCCTTGCCTCCAAACCTGGCTGGAGTTTGATTATTATTTAAAAAAATTATTATTGTATGTGTGTAATATGATATATTGTAAAATATATATTTTATAAAAAATAATAACCCCAGCCCCCTTTTTCTCCTGCAGGCGGTTTGGCACGAAGTGTGGCGGCTGTTCGCAGGGCATCTCTCCAAACGACTTGGTCCGGAGGGCCCGGAGCAAAGTGTTTCACCTCAACTGCTTCACCTGCATGATGTGCAATAAGCAGCTCTCCACCGGAGAGGAGCTCTACATCATAGACGAGAATAAATTCGTTTGCAAAGACGATTATATCAACAACACCAGTGTAAAAGACACCAACCTCCTCTCAGGTAAGGAAGAAGCTGTGTGTGTGTGTGTGTGTGTGTGTGTGTGTGTGTGTGTGTGTGTGTGTGTGTGTGTGTGTGTTTGTTTGTGTGAGCACAAGGCGGAATAAATTGTGATGGATGTGATGTGTTCAGCCCCGCAGTGGCTTCATCATTTCCATGACCAGGACTCAGACGGCACTCAGAGTAGAACCCAACAAAAACCCCAGAGCTCTGTCTGCTGCTCATTCTGTTTATTCTCACAGTTAAAACATGCTGCTTTTTATTTGGGCCTGTGATGTAAATATGCTGTGCTTTATTCTATGTGTTATTAAGTGTGTTTGCATTTTTTTTTTATCTAAATATTTAAGTTTTTAATGGAGGAAAGAAGCAGATAAAATAAGATGTTAATTAGTACAAATGAATACGTAAACATGTGTCGTTTTAAGGCGTAAAACCAGAATGAAACTTTCAGAGAATAGAATTTATTTTTTATTCATGTTGGTGGTAGTTTTGCATCACAGACCTGAGGTCAGAGTTCAGCCACAGTTAACTGACCGCTGCATCCCCGCTGAGTCCACACTGATAAATAACAACGCGATGGGTCTGATTCTAAATCTTCATATCTCATCTGTGCAGTAACGGCGTGCAGCGACCCGAGTTTATCACCGGACTCTCAAGACCAGCTACAGGACGACGTGGTCCTAAAGGACACGGAGATAGCCGCCCTGTCCGACAAGGAGACGGTTAACAACGAGAACGACGACCAGAACCTCGGAGGGAAGCGGCGCGGCCCGCGGACCACCATCAAGGCCAAGCAGCTGGAGACGCTGAAGGCGGCGTTCGCTGCGACCCCCAAACCCACCAGACACATCAGGGAGCAGCTGGCCCAGGAGACCGGCCTCAACATGAGGGTCATCCAGGTAAAGGAGCTTCTGCTTTTAGCATCAAAGCTGGGTTCTGGTTGGACTCCCACAGAGGGTTCACTCGGATTACCCCTCTCCTTTCTCTATGAATTCAGCCATTCATAGAGAAGAAATAGATAAACAGCCCAGATTTATTAGGAAATGAGGCTGTTTCTCAAAATGGAAATCACTGTGTGGATCAGAAGTAGACGGGGGTCTCGTGATTGTGTCTGAGACTCTTATGGATTCAGGATTCAGGGGACACCCACACGCTGAGGAGGTGGGCTCGCACCTTTTTTTATTTTATAGGGTGTTACGCACCCATTAAAAGGTGTGATGTAACAGCTTATATTTTATGGAAAAAATGTCCCTGCCAAAAGCTGCCAGACTGCCATGACCGTGCAGGCCTCATCCCATCATCAGGGAGGCTCCACCTACCCCCCCACCCCCTCTCACATCTTTCACCCCTCTTTAAAGGAGGCCTCTTCCCTTCAAACTGCGCAGTCACATTGAATTCATTAAGCCAAAGATTTTGGCCCCGACCGACGGGGGCTGATTTGGAAACGGGTAATTTATATGGGTTTTTTTTTTTTTTTTTTTTTTTTGATTCTTGGCGCGCAGGAAGGGGCAAAGTCGCCAACTGGCGCCGGGGCTTGCTGGGAGCGCTGGGAGCGCTGGGTAGTCCTGGCACAGCGCTGCCATCACGTTTTGCGACCACATTTAGCCATGCTGAGAGCATTTCTAGCCAAGTGGAAAGACAGAAATCTGTTTCAGGGGTCTTCAGACTGTTTCCTCACAACTCTGAATTACAGCAGGGCCGCAGCAAGTCGAACAAGGAGCAGCACAAGCAACACATTATTAAAATTATGATTATGATTATTATTCTTAGCTTATTATTATTATATATATTATTATTAATTTTGCATTAGGAACAATTTCATATTTTATTTTGGTGATTTCCAAATATTGTTCAAGTGCTTCTTTAGAGGGAATATTTACCTATTACGCATCCGGCTTTTTTATTTTTTATGAATGTGATTTTTTTAAAGGGTTGGTAAAACTGGGGTGTGGGGTTGGGAGGGGGCAGATCAAAGGTAGAAAGGTTTAGCATAACAGATTAATAGCGATAAAGTGAGAGTGACGACGTCGGGGTATCTAATATGTATGAGCATGAGGGGGGGAAAGGAAGAGCGTAATTAAAGGAAGCCGGCCTATAGATTAGGAAATGATAACCTCCAAGAGCCCGGTAATATATTGGTAACAACCCTCCTATTAAGTATTAATTGGAGATTTTAAGCCCCCGCTGCTGTAGCCTTCAGTCGGAGTAAATGGAGGGTTAAAAGACCATTAGGGAGGTTAGATGTGACTGTCGCTCCTGTAAAGATAATTGGGCGCAGTCGTCTCCGCCGCAGAGAGCCCTTGCGGATTTAAGGCACCGGCTCATCACGCACGGCGCAAAACACACACAGAGAGCGCGCGGTTATTTACTCCAGCAAGGAGCCAATGTGGTGCAGGTGCCAAGGTAAATATGACACCTAATTACACTTTCTTTTGAATGGGGGGGAGGGGTGCGGTTTACACAGTGACGTTTATTTGCATATTCACAAAAAATAACAAGGTGCCATTTTTTTGTTGTTGTTTGTGTTTGTTTGTTTTGATATTTATTTATTCAGCCCTCAGCCCCATTTCTCAATCATCTGAAGCCCCCCCTCCTCTCAAGGAATATTGACGTGCAATCAAAATGGCGTCAGCAGCCCATACTGCATCTTTGCTGAGTAACATGAGGTGACCCATATTACACACATATATCTATATATTAATGTGTGTGTGTGTGTGTGTGTGTGTCCAGGTCTGGTTCCAGAACCGACGTTCCAAAGAGAGGCGCATGAAGCAGCTGAGCGCGCTGGGCGCCCGGAGGCACGCGTTTTTCCGCAGCCCGAGGCGGATGAGGACGCTGGTGGACCGGCTGGAGCCCGGGGAGCTCATCCCCAACGGGCCCTTCTCCTACTACGGAGGTATGCTCACAATTTAACTCATTTTGAAGAAAAACTTTCTTTTTTTTCTTAACTGTATTTTCCTTTTATGAAATATCTTTTTTTTTCTCACCCAAATTAAATTTTTTAAATGTATTATATTTTAAAATTCATATTTGCATCTTTCCTCTTTTTTTTTTTGCCTGTCATTTGTTCTATTTTTCTGCACTTATATGCTGTAAGGAAAAACTGCTGCTATATTGTTCTATTTTACCTTATCTATATATCCCATCACCAACGTGTTAAATAAGAAATAAGGCAATTTAATTCAGGTTTTGTTATTATCTTATAAAGGCACTGCCTCAGAGAAATAGACTCCATGTTAGGCCTGTGTTCTGTTGGCTTTGTGAGCTCTTTCCACAATTAAAAAACATGTTAATTTAGTATGCAAATTTAAAATAACAGCTATATAAGCATATACGGTGGCAGTGACCAACCACAAGGCTCTTGAGTTTTTAAAACAAAGTCGAAAGCGATGTATTATTCAGTCTGGGTCACCTCGTCCGCAGCGTTGTGGAAATCAGTGGCACTGAGTGAAGTTTAAGTGAAATTAGTTCACATCTGACTGATTTGATACCACACCCCCTCCTTCAAGTGCTTTGAAATATCTGATAATTTTCAGAGAATTTCATTTGTGCTCAGGCCTTTGTCTTTTCTGCTGAAGCAAAAACTCTAATAATATTCTGCTGAACTTATAAAAAAAAAAAGAAATCGGTCTCAGTAGGTAGAATCGCTGATGAAATGGCCCCCACTTTAATTAATTTTGTGGCCACGTTGTTCTCCCCACCCAATTGCAGTTTTGATTTAAGTGTAACGTGCTCTGTGACTAATGTAGCACGGCGAGGGTCTTTCTCCCTCACTAATACAAATCAAGCTATGTATATTCAATGAACTCCTCAACATCTCTGGAATTATTTCTGCACAGCCATTGTTCTCAGAGTCAACGCTGATTTTTTTCTTCTTCTTCTTCCTCTTCTCTTGGATCTACAGATTATCAAAGTGAGTACTACGGCCCGGGAGGGAACTACGACTTCTTCCCTCAGGGGCCTCCGTCGTCGCAGGCCCAGACCCCAGTCGATCTCCCCTTCGTGCCCTCCTCAGGCCCCACGGGCACCCCCCTCGGAGGTATGGACCACCCCCTGCCGGGCCACCACCCCTCCAGCGAGGTGCAGCGCTTCTCCGATATCATGTCCCACCACCCTGGGGACTCTCCCAGCCCAGAGCCCGGAATCCCGGGGCCCCTGCACAGCATCTCCTCCGAGGTGTTCGGCCCCAGTCCGCCCTTTACCTCACTGTCGCTGAACGGCAGCGGATACAACAACCACCTGTCCCACCCGCCCTCGGAAATGAACGAGGGCACCGTGTGGTAGCTTTTTGACCGAGCAGACTTTACTGGTGACAGATTCGGTGACGGAGGAGGGTGGTGAGGTCTGGTGGTGTTGGGGGCTGGAATCCAGAACAGGGACATGGATATCAACAGGGTTAGGGCAACACCATTGAATCATTATGATTTTTTTTTTTTTTTTTTTTTGGTGTTTTCATATTTATTTATTTATTTTCTCACATGATTTGTTGATCTCTGTGGGGAAAGCGTATCTGGCATAAAAATTATGCGCAAAAACATTGTCTTTAGTATTGTGTTTGGGTGTTTCAATCGCTTCTTTTGCCCACTCCCTGCATCCAAAACTGGACTTGAAAAAAAAAGAAAGAAAAACAACAACAAAAAAAAAACAACAAAAAACAAACAAACAAAAAAAAAAGACAAAAAATGAGCAAGACTGCTGAACTGCCCCTATTCGCCCCCTTTCCTTGGGCCCCCCGGGGCTCCCTGTCGCCCCTCCTGAGTCCTGTCAGCGGCCCGGCATAACGACCAAACCCCCTAACATTTAAAGCTGGGGTAGAAAACAACCCTTCTGAAATCTCCTATTGTATGTTCGGAACACGAAAACATCATTAGCTACTGTCAAAGACTTCAATAGCTTTACAGAGAGAATAAAGGGGCTGAGGATTGGTTGTGTGCTGACCTGGCACTGTAGGAAGGCTGAGCAGCATTCAGACTATGTTCGAGGCACTAGACATGGCCCTTGTATTTATTCAGAAGCTCCTCAGACCTCTTTGCCTCTCAAGGCTCTGCCATATTGACACTTAACCTTTTTGACACTATGTTTCCGAAGGCCAGAGGATATGACAATTTTTTCCTCCGTCTGGACTATTTGTTTCCTCCTTTCTTTTTTTTTTTTCTCCTTTTCTTAATTTCATAATTTCCACCAAATCTGAAGAAGGTCGCCTTCAAAAGGCAAACAGTAAAACCCTCTATGGATTGCAAACCCTTTATTTAAAATGGAAGTGAACTTGAAATGTTGAAATGAAGTCTACCTTCTAAAAATCTTCTACCGGGGTTCTAAATATGGGACTTAGAACAGTCAACTGTTTACGTAACCTATTTAATTCAGGAGTCCAGAAGTCTCGAAAAACCTTGTTTTAGAACCTCTTGATCCATATAAAAATGTTCCAAGCAACCAACCAAACTTTTGTATTGATTTCATTTATATTGTATGGAGATAAAAACACATTTGCTGGGGTTGTGGTTCACTGTGCTAGTTTGTACAAGATGTTGTTTACAAAAAAAAGGTTGAAAAAAAAGAATAAAAAACAAAAGTAAAGTAGACATTTGCCAAATTAAAAAAAAAAAAATAGCACAAATACTGTTAAAGTGCTTTGCACCATTATCTGCAGAATGTGTTGAGACAAAATGTAAGTGTTAAAAGGAGTAATTGACTTCTTAATTTTTTAGTCTGCTAATACATTCATAAAATTGTTAATATAACATACTTAGACAGGTTTTATTTTTGTGTCTTCAAAGGAGAAAAATCCAAGCTATTAAAAATTGATGGTCAAATATGCAGCTAGTAGCTGCTACATCTCTTTGAATATCAAGCCCTCATGATATGTCTTTTAATGTTCCAATAAACCTAAGCTTATGTGACCTCCAGTGCATATTAGACCATTCACTGTATAAATACAACATGTTGACAAAAATGTGTTTCTAATAAAACTAGAAAATATGCTTATGAATTTTTTTTAACAGATTTTCTTTGGCAGCAGCGTTATGACAGTATCCCCCTGACGTTACAGTGTATTATGCATCACGCGGTGTCGGTGCAGCCGTACATCACAGGGCGTCTCTGTGAGCCACTTATCAGGCCAGTGTCACTCGTTTCATAATGAACGCTTTTTGTCCACATGTCTGCTTTTTCCATTCACTTGGAGTGTGAAATAATTGGCCTTTGCAGACGTAGTGACAGGTAAACATTTGTTAATTCTGATTAATGGGATTCAAAAAAAAAAAAAAAAAAAAAAACCTGAGTGAAATTGAAACAGCAGTTGGTGGAAAGTGATGAAAAGACACAAAGAAAGAAACAGGAGAAGAAGCTTTTAGCAGAGTTGTAAAAACACACTATCATCTGACTTTGATGCTAATCTGATTTTCTTCCCGCTGCAGCGTTTTGCACTAGATGCTGATGGCTTCAACATCTCACAGACAAACACAACAACAAAACATTTTCTGTTGATTTAACTTTCCCCACAGCCATGGAGGCGTTTAGTGGACTGGCTCGCCGTGGCTGACACAAGGGGGAGCGACTTCACAACTTATGCTGATGCCACGTCTTTCCCCAACCACATCAGCCCGGGCCTCAGATTCCTCCATTCACTTGCTCGAGCTCGACAACTAATCATAAGCAGTTAGCTGTGCAACTGTGAAGGACAATGATGAAATTGCCGTGACCACGGCTATCCTGCTTGTTATGCTTTTATTAGCCCGCTCCTACATTATTATTCCCTGCAGCTTACTGTTCTCGCAGTGCGGGCCGGCGGCTGGGAGGGACTTCTCCTAACTTATTTCGGTGAACACAGCCGTAATAATAATCAAGGAGGCCAAACACTGAGGCGTGATCTTCTGCGAGAAGGATGAAAAAATTATTCATACTCGTAGGGAAATGAGTCGGGCAGTGGGATTGTGGCTTGAATCTGGAGAAACCTTTATCTCCCTAACCCCTCTGCGTGCAGTTAGGACTGCATGGCATCCCAGTTTTCTCCCCTGCCTCCAGACTGTAATCCACCATGAATTAATCATGGTCTTGAGTGTTAACCAAGCTTGGGGAGGTGGGGGTGGAGGGTCTGTGGAAGGATATAGGTCTCTGTTGAGCCCTTGGGCTTAGCCCCCCCTGTGGTAACACCATGCACCGGCAACTGACCGCCCCGGGGCCACAGCTCTTTAAATTCAAATCTCCTATTGATCGCTCATCAGCTGTTGGTGCAAACTGACCTTGTAGTCTAACACTGGAAAAATAAAACAAGCCTTAACTGCATTTAATGGGTTTTAAATGACGTTTTAAATCTCTGAGTCAGGATGTTTGAATAGTCCACACACCCACTGGGATCCAAAATCCAAAAGTGTACCGTATGTGCATGTGTGTTTGATGAGAGGAGGTGACGGGGAGATAAATGCTTAGAGGAAGGAGTGGGGAGGGGGAGGTGTACAAAATGGTTTACTTTAGGGTACAACAGGGGTCAAAATATTGAGCCAATAGGAAGATCAGGCCCAGCAGGCGAACACCGAGATACTTGCATTCAAACTGAGAAGGGATTTTTTTAGAGCCCCTCTCCATATGAGAAGCATTTGGCTGCTAGTTTTAAATGCAGAGTGGCTCAGCTGGAGGTGTACCCTCTCCTCAGAGCCAACGTAGCACAAGCACACAAACACATGGCACCGGTCCTCGTTTCTCCTCAAACAAACGACACATGTTGAGGGAAGCCAATCTCTTGGCCGGGAATGAGAAAACGCTATTAATCAATGGAGCGGGTTGGTTGATCGCTTAGCCACGTTTCCCCGGCTCAATACTCAGCCAGAGGATGATACAAAGATATGAGGCGTCCTGATAAGATAACCGCTGCTGACGAGCTGCTTGTTTAGCCACCTCGTTTCTCTACACACTTCCCCATCTTTTTTTTTGTTGTTGTTGTTGAACCGGGAAGAAACATAAGTGAGCAAAGAGAGGCACCTAAAGAAAGTCAAATCAGTGGGAAAGATAAAGAGTGTTTGATAAAAGTGATTTCGCTTTTCAGTCTTTCTGTCTCCAAACACCTGACGCAGCAAAATGAAAGAAATGAAGTGACATGTGACGCGTTACTGTGGCAGATTGTATGTACAGTTTGAGTCAACAGAGAAGGTTTTTCCTCATGTTTAAATTTGTCGTATTTAATTATTCAGCTAACTCCTTCTTCACACAGCTGGGAATAAACTGGTGGAGCTTATAAAACTGATTTGACCCCAGAGTCGTGACCGGAGCATCATCCAGCTCTTAACCCTGATCTCGATCTGGTGCTTTTTTTTTTTTCCTATTCTTTTTTAAAGTTATGTCGTGTCAATCACAATCTCCCACCCATATTCTTCAGTGTTGGGTCAATAGTTCAGAGTGAAAAGCGTGTTAATGCTGTGGCTCTGCAGTATCATGGTATTACAGTTCCTCAGCTGCTGAGAGTCCAGTTCTAATGTCAGGGAAAGATGTGGACGTCTATTGCCGGAGACTTGGTTTAAAAATACAGAGAGAAACAGACAAAATGAAATGAGCACCGCATGTTGGAGGACTGAGTAGTTAAGTGTTCAACCACAACCACAACACAAAGACAAACTGACAGGAGGCCTCACTACAGGACTTTCAACAAGATTTGAGTGATATCTACAATTTAATATCTCGATACAGTGCAGCCCAAAATCACAGTATTTGATATTATCATGTGGGGTGGGGGTTGAGGGGTTTATAATACAATTACATTATTGTAAATTCATGTTTCAGTTGTTTATGTTATTTTTAATTAACATAATTATATTATTGTATTTTACGTTTCAGGTATGAGCGTTACTGTCATTTTTTCTATACTATGAAAAAAATTGCAAGAAATATCACAATATTCGATAATATTGCTATTATCAAATATCTCAAAATATTCTAATATAAGTCAATATTATCGAATATCGCAATATTTCCCAACATATGCAATATTTTTCATGTATATTCAATATTACTGAATATGAGCCCAACACTACTTACAACATATCACTTGCGCAGTAGTTGATTGTGTTGCTCTTGATTTGTTTTTGTCTTCTCTTTTCTATGTTTGGCCTCATTCTTCCATTTAAATATAAAACAACTTCACATTTCTACCACTGTTTCAGTCCAGCCTCTTCATAACTCCTTGTTTTTATGCTAGTTTAAATGTACATATCAAAGTAATGCTGCAAAGATCTCAGCGCCGCCTGACAATTCAGCTAAAAATGACAACATTATTGCTGTATGCTAATCCATAAACCCTTCTGTTAAGATGATGGGCTGCTAATGAAAGCCCCGTACTCATGCAGAGAAAAAGACAAGTTAATAAGAAGAACTTTATCCAACAAAAATACAAGCTAGCGTTATGCTAACAAACTGTAGCTACCCTCAGAGTTTAAACAAGCACGCTGGTGTAGATATTAAATTTGGCTAGCAGCTGACATAATGAAAAACAAGTCAGGGTCATAACTGAGGTCGTCTTCATCACAAATTTTCCAGGTAGATAACTTGGACTCATTCAGTTTTTAACTTGAAGTAATGAATAAATCATGGTATATACTGGGTTTGTTTCTGCCTTTAGTAGTTTGCCCCTGAGAAAATGTGCATAAATGTACCTCTAATTTGCTATTCATAATCAGTATAAAACTGAATGTTTTACTTATAATTGGTATGTAACCCACCGAAGTACAATTTACATAAAGAAATTGCCCACGTAACAAACAATGCATTCACCCAGGGAGGAAAGTATACTCGTTTAGCAAAGTGGAAAGTACTAATTTCCCCCTGGAGGATGTCCTGATGGTATGTGAGGTCTGTAGGTTGGCCTGATTAGCACAGAGCATGGAGTGTGTCTACACCATCTGACCCACTGAGTGATATTCATTTGTCATTCACATATTGGAGACCAACTGCTGTGTTTTTTGCTCAGGGCAAGGGTTTTCTCAATGAGTTGTTTGTGTATGATTGCACTGGCAATTTCCCATCGTGATATTACATGGAAAACACACTTCAGCGCAAAATCTGTTTATAATTTACACAAGCTGGTTGTTGAGTTGGTGTATTTTCTTTCATAAAATAGGGTGTTTCATTTCTGATTGGAAATGCATTTGGTCTGAAATAGCTCTTTAATGAGCACGTCCATTATTGTGTACAGTAGTCACACTGTTTGAAACAGTGGGGAACATTGAGTTTGTCTTTGTGTTTCTTCTGCAAAACAATTTGTCATCTGATTTCAGAGAAAAGTGTGATATCAACATCAAATGCTCAAACTGGAAACTGGTATTAGCAACTACCTACAACTAACCACATTTCCCTGCCTGTCCAGCACCAGTCCTCAGTGAGTCCTTGCCTCACCCCAGTCAACTGACCCTACCCTGTCCATACATCAGCTTTCCCCCAGTTCCCCAGTATGTACATCAACACTGGCTTACTGGCACTAGTCCCTTGCCTGATCATGAGTAAAGTGCACCAGCCTCTGTTGTTGCAGGTTGATGGTTCCTGCCTGTTTTTGCTTGTCGTAAATGACTGCCTGCCTGTTGCTGACTCCTTTGAACCCTACCTGCTCTGTTCTAGAGTCGAAACATCCTTTACCAGAAACTCAACACTTACAATATTGTTCTTTTTTCCGAGTACCAAACACAAAATCACCATTATTTTGAGTTTCACTACAGCTAAGCAAGGTGTTGCTAGCATGGTGACATGATGAATTACATTCAAAATGAGCAAATCATGAAGGTGCATAACTGTCTTGCTGGTTATCAGTAGAAGACTAAAACCCTCTTGATGACACCAACCATAATGTGACAAACCATGACCACATAGGTAACTGATTTCATCCCATCTGCCAGTGGGTGGGAAGCCAGTGAGGGATCATGTGGCTGTACTGGTTAGTACGGGTGCTTAAGCAGAGGGGAATGGGATTTAAGGGCGAGGGTGTGAACCTCCGAGCACTACGCCCACTGGGCGCAGCCTGTCGCTGGCACGTGAGGAGAAGCAGCTGGTGCGACAGCTCATGTATTGCGGGAGACACAGTTGTCCACACTCTCTGTAAACCTACAGTGGAGTCAGCGGGGACGGGGAGTGCTGTTCACGGGGAGCTGGACATTCCCATTGAGGGAGAAAAAGGACAGAAACAGGCAACATGAGAGGAATGTTGTACATGTACAATACTGCATTGGGCCCCACTATGTCATTCTTGACAGACAACAGTAGTGTTAATATTGCTGATTCCATGGCATTGCTTGGCCCGGAACAAGGCGGTCTTCTCTTTGGAGGTATTAATTGTACTAATCAATGCAGATGCAGTATTAAAATAGTGATTACTGCTGTTCCAGGAACCGGTCTCCAAACTGGGCTGAGGAATGAAAAGCATAACCCATGACAATGGCTACCTTTTATGTTATTTCATTTTGTTTCCTGCAGTGGAAAAGGGCTGTTAGGGAACTGAGAAACTCATCAATATTTACACACATTGTAAAAAAATTCTACTTTGGTAAAAAAAATAAAAGAAACTTCTAATGGAAGTCACAGGCTTGGATATTATGGAATAAAAACAATTTTAGAAATCAAAACTTCATGAAGCTCTGTGTTTGGAAATCTACAGTAAGAAGCAACATTTCTTACTTTAAGACACAACAAATATATATGAGAACAAGGAAACCCCAAAGCCAAGACACCAAAGCTCTAACACTCTCATTTTTATAATTGTTCACTGCTTATTGCGCCTCCTGGGCAAATTGATTTTTGTTATTTTCTGCCAGCTTAGCATTTTCTGCTGCGGCATTATCTGAGTGTGTTTGAGCAAGTGGCTAAATGCACCACCGAAGAAAGCCCTTATCACCCAAATACACTGTAACTTCAGCTCCAGGTGTTCGCTGCCATGTTACTGTACCCAACACACATGGCCATGTTGCTAATTAAAGCAATCCCATGCTTATCCTGAGAGGGAAATACCTGGATTAGAGGGAGATTTGCAACTCAAACCTGAGACATGCCTAATCAATTTAAAGCCATTAGACAATTAATTCACTTTGGTGGAGGGTGGATATTGCACATTCACTAATCTGGCCCCTAAGTTGTCACTGTGTGTACTGATGAGTATTGAGTGCTCTGTGTACATATACAGTGATAGGAACGGGCGAGCAACCCATGCAGAGGAAAGGAATAAACAAATCATGTTTCCTGCTTAAGCATCAGGTCATCAGGCACCAGTGGATTACATCACAGCCATGAAAGTAACACCCTGATTAACTGTGAGAAGCACAAGAGGCCAAATATCAATAAGTTATACTGCGTTCCACCCATTCATTCATATATATTAGACTTTTTATAAAGAAGAATTTAATGGAATATTGAGTCAGTGTGTCCAAACTTGTAAACGTGGATGGAAGAGTTTTTCATGATGTCGGTTACTATCACTGTTACATGTGGATGTCCTCTTGTCGATGACCTTTGACCTCTTTCCAATGGACGTTTCGGTCTGGTGCTTTTAGTCTGGTATTCGACAGATGATGTTGGCCGTTTCCTGTGTTCATTCAGTTTGTGATCAAGCAGAGATGTGTTTAGGGGTTACGCTGTACATGGCTGGCTATTTATTTTGCAATCTAACAGGGATCATGCAGATAAATATTGTTACAAACATATAAAAACTACAACTAATGTAATGTTTGTAAGGCATCTAGCTAATTTTTAGCTAATTTCTTCCTTTGAATGTGGGTAAAAATAATAATTTTCCAATCAAAAACAAAACAATCCCAAATTAATTTTTATTTCCTGTTTTTGTTGATCACAACTAATGAAACTCAATATCACCGGATCCTTGTGTGTTCAGAGTACAGTGGATGAGTAATAACAATTGTGGTTAATAACAATAAGACTGAACAAAGCAAGGTCAGTCCGAGGTCAAGTACATGTGACTGCAGAGTCTCATACAGTTTTACCATCTAAGTAACTTTTGTCTTTTGCTGGAAATCTTAATTTTATTGTTAGGGGATCTCTAGTGGCCGTAGTAATTATGATGGGAGCAGAAGACGAGGAATCTAGGTGACGTAGGATAGAGCAACAAAATCAGGATTGGTTGGGGGTGGATGGATGGTTTGTCAAAACGCAGGACTTTCACGGAGGAGGCCATTGTTCGTTTCCTGCTTGAAACCGATGGTCAGCGGTTTCTTTTACCCATGACCTTCCTACACTCATAACTGTGCATTTATTACTGTAACCATGACGATAAGAGGTCCTCAACCTGAAGGAAATACTTGTTTTCCTATACCTTACCAAGTACCATTTGTGCCTAAATTTCAACCAAACCCTGACCCTTCCACAACCTGAACCATGCGTTTATTATTCGTATCCAAGTGTAGGGACTAATAACCTGCACGGCCGTTAAGGTTAGGGGTTGGAGGACTTGGTGATTACATACCATATTTGATGATTGGCCAGAATTCATTCTCTTGTTTAGAAACGAAAAATATCTAGAGTAAAATATGCAAAACTGTATGGTGTTTATATTTGGTACATAATAGATTTATCTTTTTTTGATGTACAGTAAGCTGCTATATTCTTCATTTCCATTCAATACAATGTCTCGGGACATTTGTCCTTATACATACTGTCTATATTTTTCATACAGTAGCTGCCGAGGGATTAAAACTGACTAATAGTTGAGCCACACATTTTAAGCTCAGAAAAACTGGCCTGAATATTTTTTTTATTGAAAAAAAAAAAACATTCATTCCAATTAAAGCAGGCCTGCGCAAGTGCAGCCAAGCAGCTCTGTTATTCAATTCCATTAGAATGAACGATGCAGCGGCATGCAGCCATGCAGTTAACAGGAATTAAAACCATAGGCGAGATGACGGATTATACTAGAATAGAGGTGTGTGTCTCTGAGTGTGTGTGTGTGTATGTATGCATCCATGCACACATGTAATTTTTTTTTTTTTTTTTTTTCAGATTTCTATTTTGCCAAAATTGTACCTATTGAATATTTTTACAACACATGTACTTGAATATTAAATCAAATAGGTTGAACACTGAAACGTGCTGTTAGGTCTATGCTGTGGCATGGCTTCAGTGTACTTGTCAGTATTTGCCAGCTGTAGTTATTGCATGATGTATGGCTCCGTTCTTGATGCATGCATGACAGTTGGCAGTCATTAATCATGGTTAGAAGATAGGATATGGTATAGGGTCCCTTTCCGCGCTCGTGCTAAGTCGCATATAAGTTAGGCTGGTGTTCTCTAAGTCCGCGCTGCTGCAGGGACGGTGACATGCACAAAACAAATTTCGTATCATTCAGCTGTATGAGAATGCTGCTTTGAAAAAATAAATAAATAAATACAACTCTGGCTTGTAAACACACACGAGCTGGCAAACACTGAGCTCCTGTTCCTGCACTTTATTGAACAACCACCTTGTGTGTCTTTGTGTTGGTTTTTCTGCAGAGGAACTTTTTTATTTTTTTAAACTTTTCCCTTTCCCAACTTTCCTTTGTTCTGCTGCTCTGCATCATGTTTCTTGTAGACACGTGGGTGTGACAGTCAGGACCGGCCTCGCCGAGTGTGTCTGTGCTGGTAAAACAGCATCGTCGTGACACACCCACCTTCACAGAGTAGACTAACCATGCATTTAATTAGAAACAAAAGCTGGAAATAATTAATTAGACGGCAATTCCCTTTTTTTTTTTTTACCCTTGCCAAAGTTTATAATGGAGAAGATAGGCTGCTGGAATTTCACAGAAAATAATTCATTAAAATTAAAAGTGAGGGGAAGCCACAAAGACAAATGGTCACTGTTCCACTTCAGTGTCCCTCGGTCGTGCTTGGAAATGTTTTGGTGTTCTGTTGGTGCATGTGTTGATATGGTCGGTGGTTCAGTTCCCTTTGAGAACAGGCCTGCAACACACCAAAGCAGCTCTGCTGTAGTTAGAGTATGTTACTCTGGCAGACACATGACGGCCTCACCACCACTATGAATTAGTATTTTAACACAGCTGTATAATTAACCATTAGAGTCAATACCACAACTGTGTAGATGAAGCACGAGGTCACCAACATGAATAATCTAATGCAAACTCCTCACTTGAGTTCAGATTGTATTTGATTGAAGGACAGTCAGCTGTTTTGCAGGACCGTGTTTGGTCATTGTTTATTTCAATTACATCCATTACACATGGAGCGCAGCACTTAGTGTGATCACAGTCTGAGTCAGAGGCGGCTGCTGCATCTCCTCCTCATTCTCTGGTCAATCAGGTGGACCAGGGTGTGGAATTTAGACGGCTCGTCCACCATTAATACTAAAGTGCTAATCACATGTTCCCATGTTTTAAAAATGATTTGGAGTTTTTTAATGAATTAAATGTCTCAGGTTATGGTTCTGAAAAACTGAAAGTAGAAAATAATGCGTACAAAAAGGACATTTACTCGCCTCAGTTCCTACTCTCCCTCTATTTCTCACGGCACTATCCATGGTACTGAAAGGGGGATTTAATTCTGTTAAATTGAAGTAGCAGTTAACCCTTTGTGATGTATGATCACATTCCCAAAGTATCTGCATGAGGAAAGGACAAGTCACATGGTCGGACTGGGAGAGAAAATCTGCCCTGGATTTATCTGCTGGTACCAGCCCAATGGGGCAGGGATTAAAAGCACTCCCCCTCTGATTTCGATTGATCGCACCTTGGCAATAAGTGCCTTCAAACCTGTTACAAATGGCCACTGAGTTACATGTGTTTTCTGATAATGCCACCTCTGTGGTTTGATTCATTTTAGGTATAAAAACTACTTGGTTAAAGTTAAAAATTGTGGTCATGGTTGAAAGAAACCAACGCTGACTCTTGGTAGTAGATTGGAAACAAACCACAGTCAAAAGTCAGTCATACGATTTGTTGACCCATCTGTTCATGAACAAGTTTTAAGGTGCTATAAGACTCCCATGCTACTTACACCTTTGTCATTATTCTCTTGGCCACAGAGGAGCTTCTCAGGTAAACACAAGTTCTTTGAAGGTTTCAGTTTGCTTCAAACAATGTAGTTGCCCTGAATCAAATTTAAAGGTGAAAATGTTTATATTTGTTGTAGAGGTGTTTCACTGTGATAAATCGTTGAAATCAGGATAATGGCGCACACTTTTCGACAGTCTCCTCTCAAATGTGCTCCTTGTGTCGCACTGTAAAGTGTGAGTGATTGTCGGATTGTTTGGTTCTGAAAACAGGATGGGATACATACTTTTTTAAATTAAAGTTTAGTCTAGCATGGTCTAGAAGAATGTAAAACCATGTGTTGGTTTTAAGTAGTATGGGGCATTAATCTATGTAATTATATATCTTGTTAAAAATACAGAGGATTGTTTTATAACTTCACTTTTTATTGTTGTCATTATGAGAACAACCATTAGTACAACAGGACCTATTCTTGCACCTCCACCAATGGACATTTGTTTTCTGAACATATTGAATGCTTTTGTTGATCTGAACTTGTTGCCTCTTTATCAAAACGCACTGTAAACCACAAACTGAGATTAATGGCTGATCTGACTCGAGCTCATTTTAGTAACAAGATAAGAACAAAACAAAACAGATGCAAGAGAAAGGACACATTTACACTCCAATTAGTGCTTTTAAAGGCCCGTGCTGTATCAAATGCAGAAAACAGAGCTTGTAGCCTCCTCCATAATGAGTCATTGAACCATGGCTTCCAATGGACCTCCTTCGTCACTGTCAGGTCCACTGAGTGCCTCAGTCACATTCAAATTGGCCCCAGGTTCACAGACATTGATAAAGGGTCTGCGTGTGGTGGGAAGCATGCAGGCTAATTCCTCAAGGCTGGGCCGAGGCAGTCCAGTCGCTGTCCATCACTTCCCTGTTATTTGCATTGGCCCCAATCAGCCCAGAGTGTTGATCAATGCGGAGTCAAAGTGAGCTTTCTTCCAGTATTAGGAGCTGCTCTCCATCACAGTTAGGTGCAGCCCAGCAATGTTTTACCGCTGAACAGACGTTGATAGGACTGCCTGCGCCAATGTGGTACAGCTGTGTAAAGGTGGCACCAACATGGAAGTTGACACAGCTGTAGCCGCATCTGTATAAAAATCAGTTTCCAAAACTGGAGTTTACATCCCACGAGGGCTAGACTGTGATCAGACAGACATTAGTACTGTGGCGTCCTGACACACAGAGAGAAAGAAGAGTTGTCTGTGACACAATGCAAAGTCATCCGTCACTGCACTGAAATGGAAAGCTCACATTCCTGGTAGATCAGTGGAAAAACATGAGCGGCATATTTTACCTTTCACCTTCAGATCATTGTCACAAAGAACGTTTCCACCGCAACAACTTTCTAGAGTTGTAAAGTCCGTCCTCATTGTATTACAAACTGCTCAATAGTGTTTTGGTGTCTTACAAGCCTCGAAACAGCCTCTCAGATCATATCTCATGCTCTCATCTTTACTTGTAGTACGTCAGCAGCATTGAGCACTGTGAGAGGAAACCGTTAGTAACCGCGCATGGGGCAAAAGTAATACCTATGGCCGGCCAGTGGATTCAAACTCATGACCTTCTTACTGTGAAGCAACAGTTCTGACTAGTGACATGACATTCTCCTTTAGGTTCTATTTACCCTTTTTACTCTGGCAGTGACAGTCGATCAGACACTCATCAGTACGAATCCTAACGATCTTGATGAACCCTGACTTTTGCTCTAGTTCCACCAACAGCACATTTTCTACTCATGCTCGAAGGATGACCCTGAAATTTAAGTGCTAATGTCAGGCTACACTCTCCTGTGACACTGTATGTCACGATCACATTAACAAATCAGTGAGTGTGAAGACTTTTGAACACTTTCTAGCTTCTAACATCAGTGCGTCTTAGGACCTGTTTGTTTAGTATTGATAGGTTTAATGATCATTTAAGCCTCTAGGGGGCACTAGCAGGAGTTTACTTGGAAAGCCTTATGTAGCTCGTGCTGTTTGCCCCCATGTACGTTGTGTTGCATCAACCAAAGTGGCAAGTGCAAAGTTGACATGACCTGTAGTCGAAATAGCCACAATTACAAGGCAGAAAAATGTCAACGTTTAGTTTGGTAAGGAACCTGAAATAACAGTATTGATCTGTGTATGAATTATCATATAGACAAGTATTTTATTAAAGACCAACAAATACATACAAATTGCTGGGATTTAATAAAAAATGGAATATAATAAACTCTGTTTAGGATAAATAACATGTAATAAGATTTATTTCACAGGATTATTATTTGTTGTATTTTGTGTCTGAATTTATTCATATTATCATTTTTTAAACTAACTTGTACATTCAATGTTTTTAATAGTGAACACTTATATTAATTAATTAATCTGACAACACAAATGGGACTTACAATGACATTGTGAAGATTTTATATCTCACTTTATTTATTTCTTATTTCTTTTGTCTGAGGTTTTCAACCATTCTGCTCCATCCTCCCTCTCTCTCTCTCTCTCTCTCCCTCTCCCCCCCTGTATCTCTCCCTCATCACTCCACTTACCACGTTGTCCTGTTTCCTAAAGTAGCCAGTTCTGCTTGATGATTTACAGTAAAATTGCTTACAAAGTGGAGTGGAAAATGTTTTGCAGACCTGGCAGCTTTCAAGTCCTGCGCCCATTTGTCACTCGGCATTTCCTTTTGTGTAACAGCACGAGAATTAATTAGGCTGCATGGCGGCAAAAATTTACGGCTATAATTTATGGGGAGATGAGATTCCTTGGACACCATCTCGGACCCGTGTCAATTTATTATTTTTATTATATTGTAGTGTGAGTGTGTGTGTGTTTGTGTGTGTGTGTGTGTGTGTACACAGTCTGTGAATGAGGTTCCCCTGTGTTGATAGCGGTAAAGCAGAGATTCATTTGCACTACTTGGGGTTTGTGGCAGGGCAAACGTATTCACCATGAAGTGCAGACAGGCTAACGGGGAGGCATAAACAAAAATAGACTCCATAGTAATATATTCAAAAGCACATTATGCATAAATATATGTACACATAAGCATGCAGACTGCCTGCAAAATCCTTTTTAGCAACCATACACACACACACACACACACACACACACACACACACACACACACACACACACACACACACACACGCACACACACACGCACACACGCACACATACTGGAGCTGGACAGGCTTGCACTTCTGTTTGTATGTATGTGGGTGGGACATAATACTTTTATTTTTAATATAACTTTTATATTTAGTTGTTAGATTTCTTTTAAATCTAGAAAACTGCCCCTGACATTC
The DNA here is from genome assembly GCF_021018895.1 of Seriola aureovittata. Lineage (NCBI taxonomy): Eukaryota > Metazoa > Chordata > Actinopteri > Carangiformes > Carangidae > Seriola > Seriola aureovittata. The sequence goes on along the minus strand of NC_079367.1, from coordinate 3,060,215 downwards.
TCAGTAGGAGAGATGTCGTCCCCACATTTTACCCACAATCCTGTGATTTTAATCTTCCCTAGCATAACATAACTCAGCACAACTGAGTTGAAGTGAAATCTTGGACTGAATGAATCCTATAATCACCCTGGTGATCTCCGACCTTTTATCTAGCTCTACCATGAAAGTCAAAGTCAAGTTATTTTGTTTAATATTTTTCTTTGCAGTCAAATACCTGCAAATGTAACAACATGTAAATATTAGCATACTAGCATCAGCAAGTTACTATATACTAATAGTTATGGTGCACTATCTTTGCAGAGAGTATACAAGAAATTAACCTGCAGGAAATTATACTGGATGTTAATGAAACTGCGTCTAGAATGAAACTAACTGCAAAATGTTTTACCAAAAAATATAGCTGTGTTGTCAACACAATTGTTTCCAGCTGTGATTAGCTCCTCCATTTATTTTGTGTATTGCAGTGATAGATTCAAAAAATCTTCATTTGTTCGTGCATCATTGTCATCATGAAAATGTTATCATGAATATGTTAAAATTTATCCTAAATTACCACGAACTCTAGGAGCATTGTCAATATTTTCAAGTAGCACTCTGGACTTATTCATGCGACGCAGCTGGCAACCCGGACAGACACACACATTCACCAAAGGCAGGCTGCGTCTGACCTGCATCCAAATCCTGGTCAAGAGGAGGGTCATCACGTCCTGACACACGCTGACCCTTCCACACAGACTGCTGACGGATTTAAGCAGCATCACAGAGTCCGTCTAAACGGGGGGCTGGTCGTTTTTAATCCGTCTCTTGTGAGTCCCTCAACTTTACGGAAGTGACTGGATTACCCCTGAAACTGCTGTTTTGGGCTTCTTGTATAACTATTGCTGTGTGTTTATGTATCAGAAAGCAGCACCAACCTGGATTTTATGAAGCATTTCAAACATGGAGGAGATTTTTACTCCAATCAGTCGTCATGATGGTGAAAACTACAGATATATGTGGAAATATAAGCTAATATAAGATATTCCTTTCTTAGTCCCACACTGGGGAATTTTCCTGCGTCACAGCAGCAAAGTGGACAGTACAAAGAAAGAAAAACAGCTTGTCAAATGACAAGAACCAAATACTTAAAGAAGATAAATACTTGAATAGAATAAAATAAAATATGTACAATTAAATACTAAATATACAAGATACAAAATATAAAAAGTAGCAGCAGATGACACATTGCACATATTGCACATGGTGGATTGTCAGTCTTTGGTTTGTAATTATATTTATATATAAATTAGGATCAACAAGCTTTTAAAGCTTGTAATGTGATGTTCATATGTAATTCTGAAGTTTAAAGTTGTAAATCAACCTTTGTAAATCTGTAAAACAAATCTACATGAGGAAATCATAAAAATCCGATTAAAAAAAAAATGAGAAAGGATGTGCTTTATTAAACATCTGCGTGCAGACACAAAGCAGAAAAACTAAAACTCAGCGCTCAAAGTTCCCACACTGTCTGATGCTCAAGTTAAAAGCACCAATTTTCGCCCTGTTTTTACACCTGAATCTGATTGGACAGTGACAGCAGAGGCAAACTGTCCAGTCACAGCAGAGACGGTTCGGCGGCCTTCATCTCTGCTGCTGGTCCTGGAAGGTGTGGTAGGTTTTTAAGATGGACGGCAGCTCTAAAAGGTCAAATACAAACCCTTTCTACACAAACTTGAATTTCTCATGCAGATGTATTTTACAGGTTTACAAAGGTTGATTTAAAACTACAAACTGGAATTAAAATCTTCCTGACCCTAATATGAGCCCATAGAAATTAGTCCTAGCTTGAAAATAAAGCAAATGATCCTTTAACCTTGAGGGAAATGTCCTCCCGGTGTCTCCCCGCTGCATTTGCAAGAATGTCCATGTGGGTTCTCCCTTGTGGAGGTAAGTCCCGTGCAACAACAAAACACACACACACACACACACACACAAACACACACACAAACACACACACACACACACGCACACACACGGCTGCTCTTGGAGCTGTAGTCGGAGGTGTTTGGGATCAATTGTGGATAATTGGGTCTCCACGCAACATAATCTCACATTAGTACAGCCAGCTGTGCAGCAAACATGCACACTCCATGTTTACCGAAGGTAGGGGTGGTGGTGGTGGTGGTGTTTGGGTGTTGCATGTGCATGTGTGTGCCTGTCCAATACTCTGAATATAATCTAAAAATAAAAACCAACAAATATTTATTCCCCATGTTTTCTACACTGAGTGAGTGAGAAGCTGACCTACACCGCAACCTGCCGTATCTCTGCTGATGATAAACACTGGGGTTATGCACATATGACATCACAAACCCTATCTCTGTCATTTCCCATCTTCCACTTCAACACACACACACACACACACACACACACACACACCATACAAGCAGCTGTAACTTAAAAAAAAAAAGAAAGAAATAAAACGGCGCTCACACCAATTTTGTAATCAATGCCCACAGAAAATGGGATTCCTTCGGCCGCCGGCAATTAATACATTTGTGTCCTTTTTTAACACTAGTGAGTTGAGCTTGAAATTACCAATGACTGGCTCCTGCTCATTTGCATATTTATTGCAGTGGAGGACGAGGTGGTTGTGGTGGCGATGGTGGTGGTGGTGAGGAGGGGTGGGGGTGGGGGGGTGAAAATTGGGGCGAATGATTGATGTGGAGTTCGCCTCCTGCATTACAAACAGCCCATTATTGGGCAGACAGAGGAAGAGAGAGAGAAAGACAGAGAGAGAGGAGGAGAGAAGGGACTGAAAAAGAGAGGGAGGATGAAGAGCAGTCTAGCATACAGCTGATTAAAGTTGAAGACAGTGGGATCAGTCTGCGCCGGAGGTTTTTGTCCTCCACCCCTCCTTCCCCCTGCCTGTTTCCCTTCTCCCTCTGTTTTTTTTTTTTTTCTTTCTTCCATCCCTCTGTCCTCTCACTCCATATTTTGCAGGGAAGATGGCTGGGGCGGGAGCATTAAAGGCCTGTTATAATGGATGTTGACAAGGAGTGGACCAACAAAAGCCCAAGCCTGAGGATTTGCTTGAAAAGATTCAATCAGACATGTTTTCACTGCGATTAATTGGCGGACTCAGAGGGGGAGGGATGGGAGGGATGTGGGATGAAGGGATTGGTGACGGAGGTGTGAATGAGTGTGATTGTTCAGAGCGCAACCCCCACCCTACCATCAACCCCCCCCCCCTTTTCCCCTCTTCCTCACACACCCCTGTGCTTCCCTCTGTCATTTTGAGCGATAGTTTGGAAATGTCCTTTGAATGATGCTAAAGAGCAAACTCCTCCGCCCTCCCACTTCCCTCCCCCTCCTCCCCGTGAATTATGAGTATTATTTCAGGGAGGTGGGATGTGGTGAGCCAGAGAACAGGACTACACCGCTTTGATTGGATCTGACCTGCCTCTACTTGTGTCAGACACACACACACACACACACACACTAGATAGACTGCTAGCATGTGTGTGTGTGCGTGGTGTATGATTAGCTTAGACAACCATGTCCTGATCATGACACAGCTCAAGAGGTAAAAGTGCTGTTGTTGACCTAACTCTGAACCTCATACCTCCGAGCACCTCTCACACACACACACACACACACCTTAAGACATTATTGGTGTTGATGCCTGTTTTGTTTTTTAATATGACTTGACATGATTTGTGAAAGAAAAGAAACCAAAATTACATTGAAAGCAAAAGTCACCTATTTTTTTAAAAATCAAATTTAAACCTGGTCTCAGCAGCATTTAAAACGGCTCAGTTTCACACTGAAATCAAGTCATTCCAATGGAACTGACACGATTTGTGGATTCGCTCCCACAGGCAAAGTAAATCTTCACAAATTTTTTGGTGGAGTGCCCCGGTACACTTGGGTTTAAGGCACCAACCATGAACCGCAGTATCCCCGGTTCACATCCAGCCAGGTATGTGTTTTTTTTTGTTTTTTCTCCATATTATTCCCCTTTTCTCTTTGTTCACTTTTCCTGAAATCTCTCTGCTGTCATTAAAGGTATTCCAAAGCATAATTATTAAAAAACAAAATTTAACTTGTTGGTGCCATTGAGCAATAGCAATCTGTCTTAAGAGTGCTGACCTTTTACACTTTGTTGCTCCAATCAGAAACAAAACCTCAACTATTTTTCAGTTGCCATATTTTAATTTAGTACGAGGAGCAGCCACTTTGTGTTTTAGTCCTATTGGACCCAAACAGAGTTTCACGAGTGGCATGTTGGTTGTAAACTTGGTTGTAAATAAGCCTAAACAAAACTTATGTTATTTAACTAGTTGTGAAAAAATAATAAAGTAAAACCAATAAAAACCCTGAAAATGTACATTTAATGATATCTTGCATCTCTCTGTGCAGATAGCACAACATAATCTATAGTAAATATGTACTTTAGAAAGTCCTGCTGCATTATTAGCATTTTTTCCTTTGTACAAACAATTAACCGATATTATATATTTGATACTGAAGGAAAATTCTCAGTTTATTATAAGCAAAGATCCATTGGTTAACTGCTCAGTTGGTGAAGTGAAATATCTTGACAGCTGTTGATGGATTGGCACAACGTTTGGTACAGAACATCCTTGATGAATTGTTTTAACTTTGAGGATCCTCTGACTTTTCATCCAGCACTACGATCAGTTTAATAGTTGTTCTCTTCGTCCAATTCTCTTTAAATAAGATGATGACCATGGTAAACATAATTTCTGCTAACCATCATGTTGATATATACATCACATCAGTATTTAGCTCTGCTCTGTGAGTAAACCCTAACAGAGACACTAGTATTACTGTAGGTTCTTAACCTTTTTTAAATTGATTATTATACGGACATTTATTGACTTCTAAATGGATTTATGTACATTTATTAACAAGACACCTGAGACAGGCGGCACAACCTTTGTGTTGATTAGGTTTTAAATTTTCTCAAGATAATACATAATATAATAAATTATATGGATGTGTCAAAGTTAAATAGTATAAGAAGCAGCTGTAAGGTGACCCGAAGATAACAAGAGTTTCCACCGGGTTTCACTTTCTCTATATGCACCTGTAGTACCTTTGACTCACAGAGTATATTATGCAAATCCAGACGTGACATAAATTCTGCAATGACATTAGCACTGTGATCTTAAGCTTGGGGGAGGTAGGGATCCCAGGCAGCATCTGTGTCTGCTCGTTCCTCCTCCCAGCATGTATCTCCGCCTCTCCAAACTTCAGATCCTCCTCAGAAGTGTTGCAGCAGTCGGCTTTGGTTTTGCGGGGGGAGGAGGAGGAATAAGAAGTGGGGCAGAGAGAGTGCGCATACAGCAAATTGGCAGCTCCATCAAATTATACTGGCATTAAGGGGGTTTCGCAGGGCGTAATCCACACGCCAAAGCCAGCCCGCCCCTCCCTCCCTACAACATTTAACTTTTGTCGACGTAAACGCCACATTTCATGCTCTGCCATTAATCTGTCAGATTACAGGTTGCAAGCAGTTTGAGCAGGGTTTGGGTGGGGGCATAGGAAATTGGATGAGGGGTTGATTTGCAATGAATTCACTCGATCTTGGTTTAATGTGGGGTGGCGGGTGGCAGAGGTAGCTGGATGAGGAAGGTACCATAAGACTCTCTGGTTAGAGTCACATGTGATCTCTGTTGTGATCTTTTCCATGAACCCAGAATTTATCAGACTGTCACGCTAAACCATCTCTGTGAGCAACGAGCATGAACGAGGTGTGAAATGTGCCCCTGTCTCCGTCTGCCTCCATGTTACGGGCTCTTCTCTCTCATAAAGGGGGAGGTGAAGTGATGTTCCCGGGGTGTGCTTTCAGCGGATAACCCTCCTGGGGACACGAACGGAGAACGAGCATATTGTCACATCGAGTGAGACTCTGCCCTCTCTCTCCTGGGTATGGAGGACCTCACAGTGGGGGTTAAGGAGGATCCAGGCATGGTTTCCTATAGATGGGAGCGCTCTGGGAATAAGTCGACACATGCAGGGTTTGAAGATGCCACTGCACTGGGGAGTGTGGCCCTCATCCTGGGGGGTGGGACTAGAGTACACCAGCTGGTTTTAACTAAAAGGATTAGTCACTCAGTATCTAATAGATTAAACTGGACATTGATTGTGGGAGAAAAACTCATAATGTGACTTCATGATGGTTTCACTGGTTTCTGTTTATGTCCCATCATGTGGATATCGCTTCAGAGAATATTCTAGTCTACAAGATTTTTTTTTTTTATTTGGCACATGTGGTCACATTTTAATATATAGACTGTTACGAGGAATATATTCTAATAAAACTATACTGATATAGGACAAAAGAAGCAATACACCTTTTAAATACTTTCCAAAAAAGTTGAATTACAAACTTACCACTGAGATTTGTGGGAGTGTGAAGAATAATTCAGTAAACACCTGATTTTAAAGACATGTTTTCATGAAGTGATCATGAGGTTCTTATCCTTTAATCTGGTTGAAATCTGAGATAAAAAAAACATCAGTTATTTGTTCTAATGCTCAAACGTTTCCCTGAGAAAGTAAGGTACAGTAAACTACAACTGTTTGCATCTTATGTCCTACAATCAGCGTTGGTTTCTGTTAATGATTACAACTGTTCACTAACCATAACCAAGTAATTTTAGTTGCCTAAACTTAACCAAACCTTAATTATAGAGGTGGCATACCAGATAACGCTCATATGATAAAATATGTATTTGATATTCCCACATGATGAGTTGTTGGAACTACGCCTTATTGGTCTAGGTGGAGTCTAGCAGCTCTGTGAGTCTGTACAGTGCATTGAGCTCAATGCTAACATGCTACTAACTATGCTACTGCTATACTAACATAAATATTTAGCAGGTATGATGTTTAGCATTTGCTTGCTAACACTGACTAATTAGCAGTAACCACAAAGCAAACCTGAGGCTGATGAGAACATAATTAGTTCTGCAGGTATTTGGTCATAAACTAAAGTATCGGACAAAATGAAAATGTAAATTGTGATGCTGGCACAAGATGAGGAGTCAGGAGATCATCAGAGTTATCGCAATTATCCTGAGGGGAACATGAATATGTGAATGTGACGGATGTATCACAGGCATGGTGGCACTAGAGGAAAAGTGGGTGGACAAACATGACCGACATTACCATCCCTGAAGCCATGCTACTACCATCGCACCTCCACACTGGTGACTTGTTCCCTGATCATTTAATTTATTTCGTGTTAACATTAGTAAAGGTTTCCTTCCATATAGAAAACATGGGGGATGATGGTGCATATGGCACCTGGCCTGCTCTGAGGGGTTCTTCCAGAGGTGAGGTGAGAAATGAGACTGGCATCTTTCTCCTCATGGTGCTGAGGGCCACTCATACCCACACACCCCCACCGTCACTGCTCTTACCCTCTTGGGAATAAATTGAATGTCTGTGATCTCACCATAGATCAAGACAAATAATAAATCACCCACTTACTTCTACCCTCCCTCCTCTGTGGATATACATTCTGCTGGCTCCCCCTCTGCTAACATTACTGCATCTCTATCAGCCTTTTCACCTGTCTCTTTTGTTCTCTATCTGAGTTTCCGTTGCAGCCTCAGCCTTCATACTCTGCTATATCTCTGTGCTGTTCTGCCAGCTTGTACTGTGCAGAGTCTTCTGTTTGAAGTGAAGCGGTGCAGCCACCTCTTGTTACTAATGCAGGCTTCTTACACATCTTTCTTACACTTGCAGATCTACAGTCTGCAGTATACACAAACTGCAGTATTTATAAAGTAAAGAAAGATATTAGTGTGCGTTTTCTGTATTAGTACTTTCAATATCTCTCTAATATGTACTTAAAACATAAGAAAATGTATCTGGTAGTATTTCAGCAGCACGGGAAAACAACTGACTCTAAGTCCTGACAATATAAATGACGCCATGGAGAAGTTCTAAAGGCAAAACCTACTCGAAAAGCAAATTTCTGGCTCCACTTAACTTGTGGTGAGTCGTGTTTTCTTATTTCTGTCGATTAGAGGACAAACAGAAAAGATATCACAGCACATGTAGGATTCTTAAATTTTATTTTCTTTCATAGCTGCATGAAAGTTCTGTAAATAAAACAATCACAGATGAACGTCATCTTTCTGGGGCCGGACTTGATCTTGCACTTACACTCGACAATCACACAGCACCCTGGTTTCCATCGCAGTTTTGCGCAACATAGAAGTGATTTTTTTGAACAGTCGACAAAACACAATGGCGAATGGTTTGTGTTTTCACTGAGTGATGTTATGTGAATAAAGCTGAGTTTTCTCCTCCCGCAATATCATTCCAATGAAACGTGACAATGAATTTACAGTAGTCTGCCAAGACTTAAGATGTGAAAAAAGTGTTTCCATTTCAGTTTTACGAAATATTGCTTTGTCAAATAGTCTGAAATAAAAAAAATAATGCGAGCGTACAAACGTTCAGCTTGCAGATCTGTAGATGGTAGCATGTAAACCATGACACCCTGTTTAATGTCGTTAGTTGATTTACAATCCGGCAAGATGCACAATGTCAGCGTTTTCTCTTGTTCACTTATTTCAGCTAACCCTCTTTAGCATTTCTAAACTAGATTAAACTAGTTCAGCTGTTGTGTTGTGCTTATTTCATGACCCAATCCATTATTACAGGTTACTGTAGATTAAGAATGAGAATTATTTTCCTCAAAGTTCAGTTCCTTCTGAGCTACATTAATGAAAAATGGTGTCAGAAAAATAACCACAAAAATGACGACTGAGTATAAATGAGGTCAACGCACATGTCGAGGTTGTTGCCTACAAGAATAACATCTCTTAAACTGTCAAACTGTATTTCTTTGATCGTTGTGTAAAATGTTACATTAATTGCTGCAATCAAAATGACCTTGGCAGGACAGATACGTCCCTCATTACTGATTGGTTGGTCTGTCAAACAGAAATCTGCCACCATGAGCACAATGTCAGGCTAAGTGAATAAAGAGAAACAAAACAGCAATTCAGTCTGATTATAACCCCCATTCATTTTGTGGACAAAGTTAAACGCTGAAAGGTTGTGCAAATTTCAATGAAATAGATTTTCAGTGGAAGGAAACTTAATTTTAGATGATGATGAAAGTGTATTATAGTCTATGCATAGGCAGTGAGACGTAATGTCACCCCTAAGCCAAACCTACTAAGAATATTTAACTAACGCCTCAGTTCTACAGCTATGGTATTTAAGACACGACAGACCTGCGAGGTTAAAGGCAGCATGCTATATTCTGTAACATTATTAAGTGATCACATTTTACATTTTAACATGATTATAATGTATTTGCCACCTCTTCAGAGCAATGACGAGCAGCCTACATGAGCCTCACAATGTCGGAGCGTCTCGCTGCTCCTCAGGAACGCCGGGGCCTGTCCGCTGAATTTTGCTGCGACTCAATTCCAGAGCTTCGTCACCCCTCCTAACTGATCTTAACACAGAGAGGAAAAGTACTGCTACAGGGTCGAGACTGCTGGTAGGAACCGCACGGAACAAGTCTTGACTACTTAAATCCGCTTTGATCTGCGTTTCCTGGAGAGGGGATTGTCTGCTCGGTCCTGTGGTAACACTTTTGTACCAGCCAGTGCTCTTTGCATCATCTCTCCCTGCGTGAAGAAGCCTTGCTTTGCCGTCCTCTCCCTTCTGTCTATGTTTTGCCCCTATCTCACACGGGCATGTGCACACGCACATTTGCAAATCCACATACACACATTTTTCTGTCAAACACATTCACTTTCTGTCTTTCTCAGCCCCCCCCCCCCCCCTCCTCCCCTTACTCTTTTTCTCTCTCTCCATTTTCTCTTTGACTTCCACAGACACTAATTCCCTTTCTTCAAGGACAAGCATCTCACGGCACATCATCTGAATAAGACTTTGAGTCGGCGTGGCCTCCCAGGGCTTAAGTCCGCAGAGCCCTTCTTCCCGATCCCCTTTTTAATGTTTTAACACCAGCCTTGTGCCGTCAATAAATATTAACATCCTGAGGGATGAGATATGCTCTGGTTAGGCCGTCTGTTCACCACATGGGTCTCAGGGTGGCTGTCTCTCCGCTGATACTGAGGAAGGATTGTTGAGCTAGTGACCCAGGCTTCAACAGAAAAAAAATCTAATCATCAATTGGGCCACTAAACCAAAGGATATCAAACTGTTGTTTCAGCCAGAGTTGATTAACTTTGAGCAAAGTTGTTGTTCACATTAACAGAGATAGTAGACTTATAATAACTACATTTGTCCACATCCTAATGTCACTGCTGCTGATGAAAATGAGCAAAGCAGGTTTGAACTGGACGTCTCAGCTGGTGCATTTGTCTAGATACAGAGACTACAGAAATGATGTTACAATACAACTAAACTACAACAGCAAATACACCTTATAGGAAACATAATTACTGGCTGTATAGCTATAGATTCAGTAGCAACATCTACATTTAATGATAGCAATGGAGTCGCAAGTGGTTAAGGTTCATGAAAGATGGTGGTTTTGGTTCAACATGTTCTGTCTGAAGTCACTGTGAACTTGTTTATGTATTAAACCAGACCTAACAGTAACCTAATACTGTGACCGTATAATAATTCTGTCATCACTTCAAGCTGTTTTTTTGTAAGATCAGGCATTTTGGCAGAAAACAAGTCTGTGAACACTTTACTGACATGTTCAGTATCAGCATATTTCCAACTTGCCAAATATTTAAATTCATACAAACATAAATATTAGGAGACGGGTCAATTATTCTTCAGGTAAGAAGGGCAATACAACAACATATTTCTTGGTTGAGTGGAATATATTTTAATCCAACCTTCAGTAAGCTGCACTAATGAACACTTCCTCTTTCATGTGATGAACAGATTTCAGGACTTTTAAGTGACCTTTCAGTCCTAAATCCACCTCTCTAACCTCTAGGATGCAGCCGCCAAATTTTGAGGCCAGTTCAAATTAAAAACATTTTCTATTTTAATGTACGGTGTTCTTCCAGTGCTTTTTAGTACTTGATTCTCATTCCAACCAACACGTCAGTATAACACAAACAGTTTTATCCATCAGAAACAAAAGCAGTAAGGTCGGGTTTTAGACTTAGACCTCGGGTATCGGAGCTCTAAGTTCAGGTGTGAACGCATGCAAGATGAACTGAGGAGTATTGAGATCTGATCGTTCACATATCGGCCACATTCTTTCAGCAGTGTGAACATAAATGTGTCCTGGGCAACACTGAAGGACGGCCTACTCAACTGACGTCCTGAGCCACAGTCTACATTGCCCCAGCTTTTTACACTTCTCCCAGTGTTTCCCATACATTGATTTATTTGTGGCGGCCCGGCACAATATGAACACTGACTGTCACATATTGATTTTCAATATTTTTTTTTTACTCTTTCCTTGTATTGCAGAGCTGTGTGCAGCGCATTGATTCGCTCAGCCCCTCTTCTTTGACAAACACACTGTCGACAAACCCTTTCAGTCATAGTCCGACTGGCGTAACACAACAACACATTTGGTCTCTGCAAACAGAAACGATCTATGTATTTATTTGCATATAGAGCAGGGAGGTGAGATGAGGAGATGTATTCTAATGCCAGGTGTGAACTGTACTTAAAGCTAGAGTCTGGACTGACTGAATTAAAAGTAAAAACATTGCCTAGCTGATAAACTCTGGTGTAGGATTATCAGTCAGGGGAAGCATCTTCTTTCGTTATGTTTCACCACTCATTTATTGGGGGTTTCTCCTTTAATTTGTCTCCATCTGTGTTATGCCTGTGACTCTACTGACTTTGAAAATGAAGTTATCAATCAGTCCACCATGTTAAAAAGCCTGATTCACTGATAAAAACCCACCTAGGAAACACAAATGTTATCAGAAGTGCTCTCTTGTAATCAAATCAATACGTGAAGAAGAAAACAAGTCAGCGTTTCTAAGTTTCCCCTCTAATACAGTACAAGCCTCGGCCTGATGACTGTAACTCCAGCAGCCACCACCACAGGATACTGTCACACTCAGTCCTCTTCCCTCGTCCCTGACTCCCAGCTCCCACCCCTGAGCCCAGATTCATTACAAGCTGTGGCCAGGGTATTAAGATATGGCCGCATTAACAAAGTTGTCTCTGTATCTTAATTGAATCTACCCCCGCCAGACCGAATCTGGATTATGTTTACCTGAAATATAAGCGGCTCGGCAGACGGAACACGGCCCCACTGATAAAACACTGGGTTGTCCCCCCTCCCCAATCCTAATCCCCAACTGTAATTTGTTCCTCGATGGATGTAGCCGCAGCGATGGGAACCCCTGATTGGGATTCATTCCAAGAACAGGGAAAGCATCTGCAGGTAAGTTCATCTATTAAATAGTGATGGGGTGTGTGTGTCTGTGTGTGAGTGTGTGTGTGCAGTAGGTTCACATAAACTGTGCATGGATCTGCCTCTAACAGCCAAATCTAAACAGTATTCAACTGTTCCTCGTGATGCTTTCATCATTGTGTAACAGCTGTCTTACAAGTTCATTTGCAGGATTCACGGAGGCTTGTCGTTCCAGAATGATCTGAATGAGATTTCAGTGTTTCCCAAAACAGCCCAGATTAGAAAGACATCATAAGTCATGGTTGAAAGAAATCAAGTTTTAGTTTGCCATTTCCCTAGCGGTCTAAAGTCATGTGATCGCAATGTCACAGCACTGGTGGGGGCATGTTGCTTCAGCTATTGGTGAGACAATGAAATACAATCCAAGGAAATATGAGGACAGATTTTACTTTGTTTTTCTTAGCAATGATCACCAGTCAAACACTGCATTGTGGCTAAAGTTGAGAGAGATTTTTGGCATTTAAATGCATGAGGGGTTGCAATTTTTTCACGAAGGGCTGATTGATCTGAAGGCAACATGAGAGGTTTAGTAGTGCTATAACGACGACAGGCTAATTCTGCTTTTGCTCCTGAGAGGAAACATTTATTATTTACATGTTTTTCCCTGGAGAGGGGCCTGAAACATCTATAAATCCTACAAATAAGACAGAGACCATCCCACCATCATCATAAAACATTAGGATAATTTATCATTTGAAAGTCACAAACAAGTCAAAAACCAAAGAAAATGTCTTGTGACGCCGATAAAATGTCCACTCCTCATTGGTTATATATCTGAATCTGTGCGTTTTAATCTTTGATTAAACCACTAAATGAAAAGTGACTTTTTTCTGATGAGTATCTTTTTGGAATAATAGGAACTGATATTGTTAACATTTAGTTAAAAACTGTGATTTGTTTGTTAGTCTACACACATGCAGTATTTAAGTTAGGGCTGCACAATTAATCAAAATATGATCAAAATATGGCCAAGTGCAATAACCAAATCACAGGAGCTACAATTCTTTTAAGAAAGGTAAAATGTGTGACAACACATTGTTGTACATTGTTAGCACCATAAGTGTTGTGGTGCTACAGAGACGCCCCGGCCTACGAATCATATTCTCCAGACGTAAAGGAACATGTTTGTTTGGTACAAGACCAACAAAACTAATCATCATTTGAAATTTTTTTCCAGCAAAAATGAAATACAAAAACAAAGTTACATCTTTTAGATTCATGCATGATATTAAAGGTAAGGAACTGCCAAGCCGTGGAGAGAGCCCAAGTGTAAGACCACCTTGCTCAAGGGTATACTCCACTCTGGGCCTGACACTCCACATCCCCCCACTCAACACACACACACACACACACACACACACACACACACACACACACACACACACACACAACATTAGATTATCTAATACACAGAGTCTGGCTGGAGACCAGAGACCCACAGTGGCACAGTTCCTTTGTGTAAGTGGAGGATGGACAAGCCACCGTTGGGGGTCCAACATGAGGGATGGCTCTTGATGGTGACACTACGGAAGGGCAGGTCCTTCGCCTTTTTGTCCTTCACAGGGCACCGTCCTCACACAACCCCTTTCCTTAAACCCCCCACTAACCACCACCTCCACTGCCACCTTTTCCCATCCTCAGCTCCCTTCCCCAGGGCTCTTTAGTTTGCATGGATGTTTCAGTCAGCAAGTCACTGATGCTGTCACTGTTGATGTCATAAATCATGTCTTTGTGTGTAAGGGTGGGGCGGGGACGAGGATATGGGCGAGGGATGGACTGTGATTCATATAACCTTCCCCTATAAGAATTCAATTTTTATTTTTTTTATTGTTCTGCCAAATAAAATGCGTTGATGATGTTGATCCTTCCTCATGAAACTGCTGCTCAGGATTTCTTCCTGAACAGTAAACACCCTCCTTAAAGGATAGGTTCATATTTTTTCAAATCTTTCAAAAATAATAAACCATTATAATATGCCCAGGTGTACATTCACACAGGTTTTGCTTCTTGAATCCAGAAACTGAAACATGTTTTTACACAGAACAAGGAATGTGGATTAAACAGGATGAAATATTGCAGCAAAAAGAAAAAATTCCAGTATTCATATGTTTATAAGTCTAAAAATTATCAAGAAACTGCACTTCTGACCGAGGGAAGTCAACAACTCATCTTTACTACCTTTTCCAATTCATTATCTCTGGAGAAAAGTTTCTGAAAATTAAGACTACATTTCCCATAAACATACTTTGTTTGTTCCTGTATGTTTTAACAAGCATGACGATGGATAAGAGTGCTAACAGACTTGATAACAGTTAATATGTATTAAGATAAGGTAAGGAATGTTTTGTGCCATTAGATTCACAGTAGGCCTGTGATTTGGTTGATTTGATATGAGCTGATATGAAAAGGGCTTATCTAACTTTTTCTGAACACACAGTTTGATGATTACTGCCACAGCAGCTCTGTACTCTTTTACTCTTTTTTACTCTTTTTTACTCTTTAGTGTGATTTTTTTTTTCTTTTACTACTTAGTGTGATTTCTTCTCGTACTACACCGACACTTTAAGCAAGTACAGCTATGGGTGTTTATACTTTTACAGTCGTGTTTTGCCTCTTGCTATTTTTTGAACTTTTTGATGCAACGTCGGGAGACTCACTCTACCACGGACCCATTGTTTACACTCGGGACCAGCTGTTAGCTATATCCCACACACCCCTTCACTATGCTGTGCGGCCAGAGATCCCTGCGGAGATCCGGAGAAGGAGGAGAGGCTGTAGAGCTGGAGTGAAGCGCAGACAGCGGGAAAAAAACGGTATAAACCATGTTTACAGTCTGTCGTCATGGGGAACGTAAGATCACTCCCAAACAAGATGGAAGAGCTTACTGCGCTAACCCGGCTTCAGAGAGAGTTTCGCGAGTGTAGCATCATGTGCTTCACGGAGACGTGGCTGAGTGAACTTTCTCCCGACTCACATGTCACACTGGACGGATTTCAACTGGTACGGGCGGACAGGAAAACCACGGAGTGCGGTTAGAAGAAAGGAGGAGGGGTTGCTGTGTTCGTTAATGAGAGATGGTGCCACCCTGGACACATCAGTGTCAAGGAACAACTCTGCACTAGAGACTTGGAGCAGCTAGCGGTTAGCATGCGGCCATACTATCTCCCGAGAGAGTTTTCACATGTCACTGCGGTGACTGTGTACACCCCCCCCCTCGGCCGTCGCCGCTGCAGCCACAGACCAGATCCATAGTGTTGTCTCTCAACTCCTAAACCAGCACCCCCATTCCCTCCTCCTCATCTCTGGGGACTTCAACAACACGTCCCTGTCCTCTGCTCTTCCTACCTTCACCCAGTATGTGGATTGTCACACCAGGGACAATAAAACTTTGGACTTGTTGTATGCTAATATCAGGAATGCATACACCTCATCCCCCCTCCCCCCGCTGAGACGCTCAGATCACAACGTCCTTCATTCCAGCAGCTGTCAGACTCCACAACTCCTGCTCTTTTTGACCATGTGCAAACTTGCACTTTTTCATGTACATATCGTGTGTATTGTGTATATTGTATTTATTAGTGTATATTTGGGATATTTTTGTTGTATATTTCCATAGATGTTTATTCTATAGAATATTTTTTCTGCTGTGGTAAATGAATTTCCCATTTGTGGGATTAATAAAGTTAATCTAATCTAATCTTATCTAATGATACTTTCCCATCACTGATTGAAATGATTTAACAACAAAGCCTACATACCAGACAGTTTGGGCTTTTACACCAACTATAGTAATTAAAAACTAAAAACTTGCATTGGTTCTAATGTGGCAATGTCAGATGACATGCGGTGACTCATAGCTCATCAGGCAGAACCGAACAACCAACTACGTCCGCTATATACACAACCTACATACAGAGCTATTCCTGAAAGGAGCTGCATTACTTGTGTAACAATATTCTGTCTCAAACTAGGAATAAAAACTATCAAAGTAATTTTCTAATATGCGGCTTTAGTTTCCACACCATTATTTTCCATGCATGCAATCTCAGAAATGTAGAAAATCCCAGGATTAACCTCAAAGTGCAGACGTCCAAAAAATGCTGCTCCCCCCTCAGCTTGACAAACCCCAGCCTTAGTCGATGGGACACGGTCATGCCAACGAAAACGACAGAGAGTATAGATACAAACATCTGGTAGTCAAGCTAGCTTTCAGAGACAATGGCCTGCTGCCACCAAAACTGAACAGTGATCAGATCAACCAGGGAGCTGCCAAATGTAGGAGAACAGATTTATCTTCACACTTGGACCTCAGGACCAGTGATGAAACAAGGTGTTCAAGTGATTATGAAACTGTAGACAGCGACAAACAACACTCACATAGCAATAGTGTAAATTTACTACAAAAAAATGGGAAGTAGAGCGAGTGCAGCCTACTTGCCAGTTGCCGGTTTATTAGGTACACCCAGCTAGAACTAATGTTATCCATATATATCCGTGCTGCAATAAATCCTACCTTGATGAAGAATATAAAGTTAAGTTTGTGCAGATTTGAACTGTTTTGCATGGGATTTGAATTAAGTTCATAGTAATTTTGGAGGCTATAGTTCGAGGTGCTGTTGAACTGTGTTGCACTGTCCTGCTTTACAGTTCCCTACTTTTGTTTACTTATACACAAAAGTATTGCTAACTGTACTGTATAACTCTAATAATAGTGATTGTATTGAGTGGGTGTCTACTTTGTAAAAGAAGGACTCTCAAACTACAATTATACAACAGTTAGTTCCAAACAAAGTCATTTGATTGGACGTGAGGCATTCCATGAGTGCTGATATAGAGAATAACACCACTGGGGTTTTTAACTACATGTATCACTCCGCTTCACAGGCGATCTATTAACCGTTAATAAGCATCACATTATTGGTCGTTATCTATCTTAGATTGTAACAAATGAAGATGAAATTATTTCCAGAAATAACATTTGAATTAAATGTGTGGTCGTCAGAAGAGGATGATGGGATGAAGTCTGGATACTTCAGCACACACACACCTGAGGTACCGTGTAGACAAAGTAGCAAGCTAATGTGCACTGTGCAGGTCAGGAAAATGTTTATGTGTTGCTTAGCAACAGTCCAGTTGCGGAAGTATTTGTGTTGGCGTTACCAAATAAAGGATAAGATAAATTAATAATAATCTGTTGTTGCTTATTTAACTAATATTCTTGTAGAATTGTTGTATAAAAGCAATATCACACTCAAAACGTGCAATAACAGCACGCTAAACACTCACTCACATACTCATAAGTCCTATACAACTGGTGGGCCCATAAATACCTGATATATATGGCGGATGTGCGTTGGCCCTCATAAGATGACGTCCGCTGAATGTGTCCATGAAACAGCTTACTCTCCCTCCAGGAGTCCGGTTTACAACGGTCCTTTTCCCTCCAAAAATCCGGCTCCACACATCGGTTCCTCGGCAAATGATGGAGTACGTTTCTCCTCCCTCGTCGCCAGAGGTGCACCTGAGTTTTACCTGGTCGCCAGGTGCGCTATCTGGTTTTCCAGTCGTCCCTCCCTTGCCGGGGCTCACTGAGGTGCTAGCTGACAGTTAGCGCCAAAGCTAATTAAGTCCAATGTCGACTTGCGCTAGCTTGGCGGTAGCGCGGCTGTTAGCTTAGCCGTAAACACACATTGAGCGTCGACGGTTTGAAAACACCGCATTTAACTTAAAATAGCGGCGACTGCAACAACTCAACGTGTCTCGTGACTTCACTATCACTCATATTGACGCAATTACACATCTATAACAGAAATTCCTGGAGCTTATCTCCGTCCGCTCACCGAGAAACGGAAAAAGCCAACGAGGAAATCGAACGAACTGCTCTCACACACTTTTAGATCACGCGCTACTGTTTGCTCCCGCCCCCCAGCCAATCAGTGGCCAGGAAACTTTGACGTTACTTCCTGACTGCCTAATGAGACGTAATATGCAACAAATTAGCAAGTTAGGTTTTAACACCCTACCACTACTTTTCGAACAAACTTTTGATGTTGCATTCACTGTCATCGGTAAATTACAATATTCACCAAGTAAATATTTAACAAACATTCAAACCTCATTTGGCCATACACACAAAAACGTGGAAAACATCCTAGGGTTTATATCCAATATGACCAAAGGTTACAGTTTTACACAGAGAAGTGTATTATTTAGCCTACCCTCACTGGTGAAAATGATGTGGCCTGTCTTGGGCAGGCTATTCTTGTGTAGTACTAGTAAATATGATAAAGTACATATGGTTATCTGAAATGAATCAATAGCCTCCAAGCCGATCAAAAGTAGGTAGGCCCACTTATCCATATTGCAAAATAAATCCGGCCCATACTTGGGGTAAATGCTTGTTTTCTTCTGGCCCAGTATACACCCAGTTCCACAGCCGAAGATGCTACTTCCACCAGTTCATACAGAAAATCTTACAGCTGTCAGTCAATACTGGAGGATAACAGCCAGACTCTACCCATATGTGAGTATATGGGCTGGACCCAGGCATATGTTGAGCGAGAAGTTTCACTTTGCTATCTAGTTTTAAGAGCTGTTTTTTTTTTTTTTTTTTTGCACTCTCATGCTTCCTCCAGCAGATAGATGAGTCATTATACTACAACTACTAATTTTTTACATGGCCCTGATTTATTGTTGAGATTAAACAAAGGTAAACACAAACAAAATGCCATCAAAAATTTTGATTCCTATAGATTTTAAAGATGCAATAAAACTTGTCTTACAAATAAAAAATGTTTGTACAGTACGTGAAATCAGCCAAAATAAATAAATAAAAGTGAAGACCTGAGGTACAGTAGGTTTGGTGAATGGTTATTAGATTAAAATCTACACAACAGGCATCAGTTTTAAAGACCTCTGCTCAAAATATCGATTTTCTTGATGGAGTATTACTTCAGATCGCTGCTGCCCACTCCAATTATACAAACACTCTTCAGACATGAAGAAAGGCTAAACAAAGATACTTCAGCATGTGTACACACTTAATAGTCTCAGCTCTGTGCTGGAGGGGCCACTTTGACAGCTTCCTCGCTCTAGACCTTCCACAGGCAACGAAACAGGTGCTGCAGACGACACACATACACTCGCTCTCCACACTCCAACCACACACTCTTATCTCAGGCAGGAGGGCTTAAGATAGAAAACACGCTGTACAGTAATTACCACCTCCTTCCCTCTCCCCATCTCTCTCTCTCTCCTCCTCTCACCCCCCCCCCTCTCCATCCTCTACTACTTCTCCACTCTCTCATCTTCCCAACTTTCCCATCTTTCCTCTCTGTCACTCCCCCCTGTGGGACATCTTCATCCTCCTCTCCCATGTTTGAGCTCCCTCTACCTACCTCCTCCACCTCCCGCTGGCCAAGACTAAGCCATGTGTAGCCTCGCTGCTGGGATGTCGTAGACAGAGAGACAGAAGGCCCCCCAGGGCTTCACGGCGAGTCAGGCGCAGTCAGCATGCACTTGACGTGATGCCGCCTGTCCTCGGGTGACAACACTGCATCCTTGGCGGTTGTGCTAACCCCCCCCCCCCCCCCCTTCTCCCGGTTCCCTGCTCTGTCTCCCATTCCCCCCGTCCTGAAACAGATGCTCGGGACTAGGGCGGGCGCCAGTCAGGGGGGACGTGGGTTAATTGGGGTAGTACTGGGGGTTAATTTCAATTAAAACTTCAACTAATGGAGGTCAAGGAAGCGTCTGCAAACACCTGATTAAAACAAATGGTCCTGCCAGTCAAAACTTTATCTTGGTCAGCCTCCAGCAGAGGGTCCTGGAGTGAGAAAGAAAGAACAAAAAAAGGGGGAGCAGGCGGAGAGAGAGAATGACTAATTGGGGAACACTTGTTAGCGCAACATCTGCACGGAGATCAGTGAGTTACTGAGTGTTTTTGCATGTGTGTGTATTTCTGCCTAAACATTGTTGATAAGGATTTTTACATTTTCTTGGCCAGATTTTTTTTTTTTTTTACTATTTCATTGCTGATAAAATCCTTTTCCAGCAGCTTTAAGAGAACTGAAACTCCGTCAAACACAAGATAATCAAGACTCAAAATCATCATTTAATGAGCTTCAAAACAACCTGGATTTTAAATGTTAATGGGAAGATTTAGTTAAAACATCAGCACCAGTGGGGAGGAAAATGTAAAGTCTGTCCTGATGGTTGCAGGTGAGGAAAGGTCATGGGGTCGTTTTCCAGTGTATGGATAAATCTGATATTTTATATTTTGGCTTGAAGCTGATCCTTGAAGCATTAAAAATGTTGTAAAAGACCACAGGTGTGTAAGTGCTGTGGCGCTAAGATAAAGGTCAGTCAGACATTGGAGTTCATCCTCTGGGGATCAAGAATATTCATGCCCAGGTCTTGGTATGCAGTATCTTGCTCTACATCAAAGTGCTGGTAAGCATCCAGCCAGAAGGAAGGAAACTGACAAACACTGTTTGTTATGACACTAAATAAAAATTGTATTTACATGTGTAACCCTCCTGGTCGTCGGCGTTGTCCAATCTCTCTGGTGTGTGTGCAACAAGCGGGCCACAATTTTCTTTACCTGTCGTCTATAATCACCACTGATAAATTTTATCCTGCTCTCTTAGCAGGACATGTGCATCCCATAGACTGTCACATTCACACCTGTCCCCCTGGAAACAATGGCAGGTGGGAACCAAAAGTGCTCCACACTGAAGGGGTGGTAAATAACCAACTTAAATGTTACACCTACAAATTATAATTTAAATGATAAAGTGCTGCAACTGATAATGAAATTATATAATACACTCAATGAAGCAATATGAAATATGAACTAAAATAATATCGCACCACTTAATATACGACACAAATTAATATGTTAAACTTGTGTCCAATAATTAAGGTGACACATCTAAGGGAATTGAGGTGATGACTTTATGCAAGGAAACTCAGAATGTGAAAGTAGGAGGAACCAACAATGATCAGTGTCGCTCCGTGTCGTTGAAATGAATTCCTTCATCCTGTAGGAATCGTATGTGCTCAGCAAATATCATGAGGATCTAGTCTTCATTAGTCCAGACTGTTGTTTCCAGTGTTTGTTTATTCACCACACACTATCAATATTCTGACTGTATAGATGTCAGCTGTAGCTAGCTCACAGCATACATGTGGTGAATGTGTGTGTTTGTGTGAAAACAGAGACTCTCGCCATGTTCACAACAGATATAAATATGTAAATATCTGATCAGAATCAGTTTGAGTAGAAGATTCCCACAGATAATCAACATAGTGTTTTGTCACAAACACAAAAATGTAAGTTGACAAATATGAAGAGACGATCATGAGAGGTGGATCACACTGACTTGCCCATGACTTTCCTCTATGTAAATAAAAAGCCAGTGTTATTCCTGCCCTCATTCAAGCTGTAGTGTGTATTTCTGCTTATGCGTGAATGAACAGCAGTTGGTGTGATGATGGTGGGGGCAGGGGGGTGGAGGGGGTGGTGGTGTTATCCTCACTGTACCCAGGCTTGCTGTGCCACCCTGCTGCCAGCCTGCTCTGCCAGGCGTGCCGCAGCAGCTTTCGACATCTGGCGCTGGGCCTCGGGGAGATGGCGGGGGACCGGGCGCCCCGCCGCGGCTAAATATGGCGCAGGGTTACGCCACACGTCCCTAATCACTTAGCCACTGTCTGGCAGCTCACACCACCGCTTTCCCAGATCCCTCATATATCAACACTGCTAGACATCTGTACAGCCACTAGGCATCTCCTCTCACTGCGTCCCACCACCTCCCTTTCCTCTTTACTGTCCAATGACAGCTCGGCTTTACATCAGCTCCTAATCCCATTTGTTTTACCATAAGATCACTGACTCGCTCTTATATCCTGAGGGCCGGTCTTAGTGTACCTACTGGTGAATATGAGCTGTCCTTCTTTAACCTTGTTACGTCTCTCAGCTCTATTTTCTCTTTCTATTTCTTTACTCATCCTCGTCTATTCACGTTTGCTTCAAGTGTAGTTTTTCTTCTCTTTTTTTTTTTCGGTGTGTGTAAGTCATTAACTCCTTTTCATCTTCAGTTCCACAGCCATCATATTCTTGGTGTGATTTTTTTTTCTTCTGAAGACCAGTATAATGAATCATTTAACTCATCTACTAATTGTCAGTTTGAGCTTCTCGTCGTGGTCAAGCAGCTCAGAAAACGTCCTTCAAATTTCTCGGTTGACCTGCTTTCATCTCGCCCTCTCTACACTGTCTGCTCCTTTTCATACTTCTCCATTTGAAGCCGCTGTGCAGTTGTTTTATATCTCGTCCACATCTTCACTTTTGGGTTTTCGCCCCATTTTTCCTGCTCTCCTCTCTCCACTCGTCCTGTCTCCACTCTCTCTTGGTTTAGGTGGGTGACATGGTCCAACGCTGCGTCTTTGTTATAATCCCTCCATATCTGTTCTTTCATGTCATTGCAACCTGATTGAATCTTTTTCAACAACCGTTTTCTTTCAGCTGGAGTCAAACAGCCGAGTGGCTGCGTGTCTGTATGAATCATTTTCTCTCTGTTATTTCTCTGGATTTTGCTCATTTTATGGTCAAGGTTTATAACTGGTTACTTTTTATTTTTGGCGATTAAAGAACTGAGGCGACTTTCACAGTTACAGTTCACACTTGTCAGGAAAAAAATCAGCAAGTGAGTGAAATGACGTGACGGTCATGTTACAGGATGTCCTGGTCCAAAGCCGCTCGCTGTGGATATTCATAGTTCCTGAGAGGACGGATGCTGGGTGATTCTCCGCACCACCTTTATCCTGAAGTTTTTTCTTAAATAATTAGAAGATTGCTGTGAAATGTCTGAGCACATTTAAGCTCCTCAGAGGACTCATCATAACACAGTATAACTGGCAGTTACAGCTGAACATGCAAAGTGATGCAAAGTGAAAAATAACTAGACTGAACATGTGGCTGATCAGCTGTCCAACCAGCAACGTTCATATTTCCATATTTGTATTATATTCACAGCAATGTTGTAAAATGACCAACTCCCATTCCACTACATGGAGTTTAAGGACTTCTGCAGTGTTAGCCGTCTCCCAGTTCCCCTCATAGTGTGCGCTGTTGTTGTGATATAGCTCTGATTGTTAGCTTAATGCAGTTAGCCATGTTCAAGCTTTCCACTTACAAGCTGTGTCCCAACTCAGGCGCCGCGGTCCTCTTCGTAAACATCGTAGACTTCCACGCCTTCAAAGCAGGTGGAGCAGTTTGTGTATTAAAAGCATCTGCTACATCTCTGTATGACCTGGTAGACCAGGAAAACACAGCCACGTAAATTAGAGAGCTGGTGTTCACCTGATAATAAACTCGTCGTTATCTCTTGCTGGTGTTAAACTCCAGAAACGGGGCAGGAGAGGAGCAGGAGTGATGGGTTACAGGTGACAGAGTGAAAAAAGGTGAGAAAAAGTGAAGAGATATCAGATTATAAGAAGAGGTGGTGGAGAGGGAGAGAGAGGGGGGGGGGGGAGAGAACAACAGCTCTTTCCTGTGTGTTGCTGTTGTAGAAGAGCTGTCACTGTGAGTAGTTTTAACTGATGGGATCCCAGATCTGTGGCTCACCAATCATTATCCCTTGTCACAACTGGAAAGCGTTAGCACAAACATACAGGGGCAGAGAGATGGAGAGACAAGGCGCTCCTCTGATGACAGCGTGATATACTGCGCTGAGGCAGGGAAGGCTGCGTGTTGGTCAGTGGAAAGATTAGGACCCTGCATACTCACATGAGGAACATTTATCATCTTTTCATCGCAGATGCTCCGGGACAGACGAAGAAATCCTCTGTGTTTTCATGTTAAAAGCTCTGATGCAGACGCAGACACAGAATCAGAAAAACTTTATTGATCCCTGCAGGGAAACTGCTTTGTTTACAAAAGCACATGGCATGAGTAAAAAAAAAAAAAAAAAGTTAAAACTACTATTAATTAGTAATAATAATAATTAAATAAATAGAAAAAAATCTACAAATGCAAATGTACAAAAGGTAATAATCAAGGTAGAATCACCGGGGTTCTTTAAAATCAGCAAACAGCAGGTCCAGTGTCCATGTGTCCTCTGGTAGTTCAGTCCACAAACTGAGTCAAAGTGAGTCTTGTCCAGTTGAAGTCCCAGGAGATCATGAAGTGTCTGGGTTCTCACGGTAACAGAGTGGATGACATCACATGAGGTGGAGGTGTGAACAACAACCAAGATGGCGTGTGAGAGCTCCCTGGGAGTTCAGTATGGACGACGTAGTCCCACAGCCGACAGTTCAAAGGCTGGGCTGCAAAAAACGTTTCCATCCTGTCCTCCTGAGCCGTGTACGAGACGAGATCTGGAGTCACTTCCTGTAGCCATGTCTCTGTGAAACACAACGCTACACTCAAGGAAGTCCCTCCGGGGCCTCACCGGCGCCACGATCCCCTGCTCTCCATCAGTCTCTGGTGTCTGGACCCAGCTCTCACTGCATCCTCTTTGAGTCCTCCTCCTGGTTTCTGAAGGGTCGTCCGTCACTCTTGCGCCATGTCGGCCGGCATCAGCACGATCAGCTGGTCCCTGGTGTTAACGATGCGACTGTGGCTCTCTCTACTGACATATTGGAAAGAAATGAATGGTACGAATCACGATACAGCACAGTGATATGATTCTCCGTCATGATCGGATCTGACGCAGCTAAATATTTTTTTATCTTGACAGAACATGTTTTATTATTCTACTTGTATTTGTGACAGATGACTCCCAATTATTTCAATCACTTGTGCATCATATCGTAGCACGTGCTCCTGTGTTCTCTCTCAATCTACTGTGGAATCACTAATCTGTCAGATATATAGTATAACACTATATCTGCAGGGACATAGTGGCAAACTGACCACATGTCCTTACTGTTGATGAAGTAACACAATTCAGTTTGTATGTTGTGAGTCTGTAACTTAGAGAACTGTCATGATAACTTGCCATCACTTTATCCTCTTTATCAGTGTTTTTATCTGCTAACACATTTTAATCTTTGCCTCACTCCCTGTTTCCACAACCTCTCCCACCCACCCCAGCCCACCTTTACTCCCCCCCTCCCCCACCCAAACTGGCAACCCACACCACAGCTCAGACTCCCCATTCTCCACCGATTCCCACCCATGATAGTGCTGCTAATCCTGAATGGAATCTCTCTGGTACACCCGCCATCACTTCACGTCTCCACCCTGACAGAATGGAGACGATGAGCCTGAAATCTGCTCTCTGCGGTGGAGGATTTAGATGTGTGTGTGTGTGTGTGTTTGTGTGTGTGTGTGTGTGTGTATGTGTGTGTGTGTGTGTATGTGTGTGTATGTGTGCGTGTGGTAGGCGGGGGTGGATGAGAGCATGTGTTAACAAGCCTATCTGCCCATCCAAGTGTTAATCTGTGAGATGCCAGCTGATACAGTAGGACAGGGTGGGCTCGGCTCCCTTCATGCCTACCTGCTCACCAGTGCCAGTCTGTCCTCCCTGTAGAGACGCGGGACTTTGCCCTTCGATCTCTCTGTGCTCGGGCACAGGTGGCACTCAGTGTGCATCAACACCCCAGCCTCCCTGTGTTTGTCAGAGCTCAGACTGTGTGTGGCTATGTGCGTCTGAGCGAATGTGTTAGCCTCAACTTTGTCACAAGGAGGATAATCTCCCATTCCCCCCTGCAGGTGGTATTGTTTGTGTGTGTGTGTGTGTGTGTGTGTGTGTGTTTCTGTGTGTGTGTGTGTGTGTGTGGTCCAGGTATTACTCGTGTTGTGGGGACCTAAATCTGTTTACTCACATACATTCAACATTATGGGGACAAAAGAAAGTCCCCATAATGTAAATCATGAGATCTTCAGGTGAAGACATGTTTTAAGGTTAGATTTAGGTTTAGGTTCAGTTAAGGTTACGTTTAGTGGATGTGGTTAGACCGATGTGTTGCTGTGATGCTATATCAGGCAGATACTGACCTTGTATTAAGGCTTCAAAACTCTAAATTTTCAGCTCCTCTTAGCTCTACATTTTAGCCTCATGTTTATCCCATGTTTTTTGTTTTTTTATGAAAAAGTAAAATGACCAACTGTTTGTTTCCTGCCCGGCACCAAATAGAGACAGATATGTTTTACTGGAGTTGATTCAAATCAAACATGACCACGAATGAGTTTGGAATGAAGTCACCAAATTCACTTAGGTAAAAGTGAATAAGGTGGAGGTACGTATGCACACATTCACACAACATACCCTCTTGTTTCTTCTAGTATATCATGAGTGGGCGACCCTGCAATAATCCACTTTATCGTATTTAAATAAATAGTGAGTAAAAATCAGTGAATCAGGGTGATTTGTGGTGTGATAATTGTTGAATTTAAAGATCCAAAAATACGATTATTGACCTTCATATATCCCATAACGTGCTGCAGAAATGTATGAGGGATGTATGGGTCTCTTCCCCAACACTCTCTGAGTTTAGGTAAAAGTCAAACGTAAAAACAGTCAGTGTTGGATATTTTCTCACTTCATTCTAACTGCATCAGTGTCACCGGCTGAACCCGTGCATGAACACAGGTGTGTGTGTGTGTGTGCACATGTGCGAAGTGTGTGTGCAGCTCAGCATCCTGTGGCTTCTCTCCATACCCGCAGTGCCTCGCTCAGCACAGCCTGTCCTGGCCATCTGCCACTACGGGCCCCAGGCAGCAGAGCTGTAGGCTGGGCATCGGGGCCCCCGCGGGCCGCTGGTGGTGCGGGGTACATGGAGCACAGCAGGGCCGGGCATCTCACTGTGTTCAATGAGGACTACACTGACTGATGGTATGATGTCAAGTTACTTATCATTATGTGCAATATTTGATTCACAGTTATTCAGGAACTACATGGCAATATATATATATATCAATATAAGCGGCTCAGTAGGGAATGGTGTGCTATGACTTTTCTTATTGATTCAAGTAACCATGGCGACGCAAATGGCGATAAAAGGCGAACAAATTCCCATAGAGAATGAATGGGGCGACATCATGAAAACAACCAAACCCACCCCTCTTTGGAGTTCTACTGCTGCGTCATATTTTGACATAGAAAAATGGTTGAAGCGTTAAACGGGTCGCAAGACTTCAGACTCTTTTGGGTCAAATCAGTATTTTGATTTTGTATTATGGTTTTCACAAAAGCATAGTTTACGTTTTGTGTCATTTTTAGACAGTTTCAGATTTTATAATGGGTGTGTATTGCACGGAATGTTCAGCGCCAGAGTGGATGACATCACACGCACTCTAACTGCCATCCCTGAAAACTTTCCTAAAAGAAAAATCAGACAAAGTGTTTAAAATTCCACAATTTTCAAACTTCATTAACAATTTTTATATCAAAATGTAGAGATTTTTGTCCTGCATCACCCAGTTTTGGTTTCATTCTGATATCTTTTATGGTTTTTGAGGAAATCCCCCGTAAGTGCAGAGAGGGCTGTCCAAAGCTCCCATAGACACCCATGTTAAACTGAGCTCTGACGCTCTTGCCCCCAACAGAGTTGAGGGGAGGTTCTAAACTGCGATGAAACCTCAACCGTAATCTGTATGCACACATAAAAGATATCAATCTCTTTATTGAAGCCTTAGGATGGCTGTGGTGAGAAGATCTTTCCAATAGGACTTGTAGTTTTCCCTCTGTGATCTAATTTCCGGACACAAGTTTCATCTTAAAAGCTGTTATCTGCGGGGAGACAGAGGGAATTGTGTATGTATATTGTCCCCTCCTCCCCCTGGTGGCCACAGTCACCATAGCAACCAGTGTCTCAACAGGTACTACTGACAGTAACTGATTCTGATTGGCTACTTAGACTCATTAACTCACACCTTTTAACTCAGGTATGAGAGCAACTCCAAGGTCAAAGCAGAGCTGATCAGTTTTATTTGGGACGTCGCCATCTTGGTTTTTTGGAGCCAGAGAAACCATATTTGGATGAGAGGGTGGAGCTGTGGAGGAGTGAGGGGTGGATCTGACCTGTTTCCCCGAGGACGCTAAGTACGCCCACCCGCATCAGCAACCTGACAATAACAGGCTCCTGGCTGAGCTGTGCCAGGTTATTATAACCATTATTTTTACATTTCTACTGTAATTTATACTTGTTACTAAATAAGATTCGTCCACCTCTCTTTATTATGCAAACTTGTCTTGTGACAGTGAAGTTCACCTGTACCTTCATTCACAAGTGTATCTTATTTTTAATTTTTGTCAGCTACCGTTGATTATAAATTGCACACATTCAATTCATCCATTTATTACATTCTTTTGTACACATCTCCAGTGGTGTTAATTGTTGAAATTAATGTAGTTTTAATGTGAAATAAAGTTTTTTAATTTGGTTATTATGGAGTGCATCTGGTATGAATTTTAACAGTTGCAGCAGCAGTTCCTGAATTTGTAATTAATCACAAGACTTTCTATGTTGCTTTAATCAACAACAATAGAAATGTTTAAATGTGGCCGTCCTTCAGTGACAATACAGGATCTAGAGATACTAGAAGGTTTATTTATTAAACACATTTTCAATGACAACAATGAAGTTCTGAATAAAACTAATGTACATGAGCTGTACTACACTGACACCTGCTTCACAATCTGAACTCAATGTTCAGTTCACACTAAAGAGTGTGTGAGGTGAACACATCCGTCTCTGAGGTCACAGCATCAGTGTCAATAATTATAAATAATGTCAATTAAAAGTTATAAATGAAGATAGAAAACGTTTTCCTCCTGTCTTCTCTTCATCTCTTCCCTCCACTCCTCCTCAGTCTTTCCACCAACAGTCACAGTGAGACACACCTGCAATGTGAGTGAGGTCAGTGTCAATCCTTCTGGGTTGGACACACTTGCTGCAGATGTATGACGTTGGCAGCCGGAGGGTTTTTCCTCCAGGAAGCGGCCCCCGCTCTGCCACAGCAGCTTCGGGTCGCCTGCCTCTTCCTGTAGGCTCTGGTCCTGGGTACAGGTAGTCCAGGCAGAGGAGGTGGATGAACAGAAGAGGGGAGTGGTGCTGGAGCGAGGGGGGGTCCAACAGCCCTGGATGAGGGGCCATGCTGTTCATCGTTTGAAGGAAGAGGAGGAGGCAGACCCCTGCTGGAGGATCTAGGCTGCTCCTCCAGGACATTGAAGTTAAAGGACTGTCCTTGTCCCACCTGGACCAAGGACAGACCCTTTGCTGAAGGGAGAGTCTGGCCAGCACCTGGACACACAGACAACAACAGACTGTTTTAGGATTTTCAGCTTTCATTAAAAGATAAATCACAGAACAGATTACAACACACCAACAGCTGTATGACAAACTCTTACCACTGAGTCCTCAATTCAATTCAAAGAGCTGGATGTTGGTCTGAGCCGGCACATTAGAGAACTAAGGATGTCCATGCAGTCTCCCTTCAACCAGATGAATGGAAACTAATGCGCTGCTCTGTACATGAGCTCCTCCTTCTGTTGCCACAGATCACTCAGTTTTCACAGTGTGGAAACCTTTCAAATGACGATAAAACACAAACACTTGAGTTAAGATGCGGTGGATCGCAGTTAATTACAAATATCGATCAGCTGTCAGGACAGGTGCATGAATGTCTGCTTCAGTTGAGGACTGGTTTGAGTATTAAATGAATAATCTTCTATATGACAAATATTTGTCTACAAATTTTATATACGTCACGTTATCTTAACTTGAACTATCACGACGTCTTGATGGACAATGTATTAACTGACATTAACGCTGCGCATTACACTAACGCAGATCACTTAAACTGGGTCACATGTGGAGAAACACAAACCAAACGTCGTTAGATTAACGTAGATTAAATTCACTTTTTTATTGGGCTTTGACTGAACACCTCCAGGGGCTAACCCAGGTTGACACAGGTTACCTGCCCAGCGGGGCCAGGTACCGTTAGCATAGCAATCGCTAAGTTATCAGCTAACGCTAGCACTAGCTGAACTGTGATATTAACAGGGAGGCTAATTTTGCCTAGTAAAGAAATAGGCTTGTACTTACCGGGAAAAAACTGAACCGCCGACTCCTCTGAGTGTCTAATAGAACAACTGGACGCCGAGCAAGACATTTTTAGGCAAACAACATGCTGGAGCTAACTTTGATGAACTGAAAACACAATGACAAATCAAATGTCGGACACATTGCTCTGACGTCATATCCGGATGATCAGGCAGGTGCCCCTGTGTGTCAATGAAGCAGTAGCCACGCACTAAACCCACCACTCTGTTTTAACGTCTATTTTCTTCTAAACAGGACCATAATTTGAAAAATGAACATCACGTTGTATTGAAGAAATACGTCAAACAAGCGATTCAGACCATAAACACATAACGAAAACCTTTACTGAGGTAACAAATCAAGTGAGCAGTAGGGTCATTTTCCTATAGACCTCAATACAATCGGACTTCTTTTTGCAACCAGTGGAGTCGCCCCCTGATGGTCATTCTATACATTTTTACATACATATATATGTATAATATACATTTTTATATACAGTCTATGATTTCCCCCTGCGGCCTTTCAGCTGTCAGCTGGGACATTTCACACTTTTTTTTTTACAGCCACTCAGCTTCGGCTCAGAAGTGCTCAACCCCCTTTGCCCACTCTTATTGGATAGAGCAGACGCCTATTTTCAAGATAGAATGATTGACAGCGGCAGCAGCCAATAGCACCGCTTTCTCTGAACTGAAAGAATTGCGTCATCCGTGTAACGACGATCTTTGCTGGGAGACCTCCATTTTGTAGCCAGTAAGCTAACGAAAACAAACATCCCTGCTGTGAGGAAGGGAAGGAGAGAAAATGTTTGAAATGTGGAGGGAACAAAATCGCTCGACCGTCTGCAATGTAATGGACGTGACAACATCATAACCTGGAATACTTTTATGAATAAACACTTTCTTGTTTTTTGTTTTCTTTTTGTTTTCCTGCGGACGCTATGGACTAAAGAATTATAATTAATGGAGGAATGGACAGATAAACCATCCCGACTTCTTCACAGGTATGATTGGCTGGTTTTGCTGGTTTATGATGCTGGTAAATATGAATAAATTATACTTATGTGCTCATGGTTACTGCAAAATGAACTGAATGTTTGAATTCTGGAGACTAGTATGTTTGTAAACGGGTGGCCGGCGACCCAGTGGGCCACAGTGCCGCAGGTTTGAGTTCCTAAAACCCGGAAATGAGTTAGCATTCTAGCTTTTCTTGTTTTATTTTTACTCTTTTTAGATGGCTGAAATAAAGTCTGTGGTTAACACAATCTCAAGACATTTTCACGTTTTATTCTGCCACGTAAAATATGTCAGTAAACTCCCCCGGTCATGATTTCTTTAAGCCATGTTTGTGTAAAAATTGCCTGTTGCTAACAAGTGTGTAAATGAGGTTACAGAGGTTGTAGGGGACATTGAAAGTCATCACATTGAGCATGAAAACCGATCTACCAGTCTCTATCAGTCCACATTTACTGCCTCTTTATGTTAATACAAAATGTTTCTAACTTCGTCAGGGGAAATGCTTTTGTAGAAGAGGTTGGAGTTAAATCAAACTACAAGTTGAAGTTTAGTGGTGGTGATGTCAAAGTCAAGTGACTGTGGTGTAGTTGGTTTATAGCCTAACATTAGCTTTTTACTTTTGGTGATTGTATTTAGGCTCAAAATTATAAAATGGTGTTCATTAGTGATGGTTACCCCGCTGAACAAAACCTGTCAGTGCCATAAACTGTTGTTTGTCAGAGAGTTTATTTTCTGCAGTTGACTTTTTGTGGAGCGAACCAGGGTGATGCTAGCATCTGTGTTGGCAGAGATGATAATCAAAAGCCACCTTGAGTAAAAGGCACATGACTGCCCGCTTGGAGATTGTCACACGGCATTAAAATGAATCCAAACACTGTCTTGCCAACACCAGGCACTGCTCATCACCTGGCTAATGTCATCCCTATGGTAAATGTGGCACAATAAGTCATTGTAGTGGAAGTTTACACTGGACTTCTGTAATACTGTTAAGTTTTAAGTTTAGTGTTTATTAGCGACCCTGTTGCTGGTAAATCTTAGCCAGTTAGCAGCTAATGTTAAGTTTATGGCTGCCATTACATTAATCAGAGCGCAGGCCGTAGTCTAGACAATGAGCCCTCAGATGAGGGAGCCGCTGTTGTGATTGTTCACTGTTAATGTGACTGTTGTAACGAAATATGGTGTTATATTGAACAAGTGTTATATGTAGTTTATATAAATGAGTGACAGATTATTAAGAGCTTTGGAGTTGTGGTAATTGTTTATTTTTGTACACTTGTATGGTGTTTTGGTATTTTGTTAGTTTAGTGTGAGCAAATCATACAAGGAGAATCTCTGTGTACAGGATGGAAGCAGATAACGCTGTGTAGTGACTGTAAACCTGAAGTGATTAGTGATTATTGCACTTTGCAGAAAACCTTCATTAAATGTGTAGCACCAGATTGAGCCTGTGTGACATCGCTCTGTGCACCGCTGCATGAGTCATTGTAGTGGCAGCACCATGGTATAGGGGGGTTTCTCAGCAGCAGGAACAGGGGAAGTGGTCAGAATTGATTAAAGGATGAATGCAGCCAAATAATGAGAGGTGCTTGAATATGTCTGTGGTGCACATGACCTAAGACTGAGTTGACGGTTCACCTTTCAGCACGACAATGACACAAATCTATCCAGAGATGTCAGTTTTTGATTTTTAATACATTTGCAAAAAGGTCTAAAATGAATGTTTTACACTTTGTAATTGTGAACTATTGAGTGTAGCTTGATGGTAATGAGTTATCCATTTACAATAAAATCTATGGCACAATAAAGTGTGCAAAAGGTGAGGGGGTCTGACTATTTCCTGAAGCCACTGTATCCTTTCTGTGAAGGCTGTTCAGCTTGTTCCAGGAAGATGAGAAAAGATAAATAATAAATATGAATAATAACCAGTAGGAAGATGAGCAATTCAATTACAAAAAAGCCACAAAGAGATATAATATTCATCCAGCTGAGGTTATGTATTGGAAACCATTTTACTACGTGCGTCTTCTCCCAGGGGGCAAACACGTCCCTTTCCCCCTCTAAGATAATTGTCAACCAAACTGTACTTAATATTGATGGCCTCGCCCCAAAGACATTAGTCTAGCCGTGCCCAGTGAAGTACACTTCAGGAGTGACCCATATTAATACTGCAGGCTTCAGTTAATTTTCCATCCAGTACAGTAAAGCGACTGAACCATGACCGGCCTTTGCATGACCAGCTCTGTAAATGTCACCCATATGGCCCGCTCATTCATTTCCCACAAAACAAATTCCCACAAAAGACTGACTGTAAGTGTATTTAAAAGGCAAAGGCAGCCAGAAAGAACCCTCTTATCCACCCCTCATTTTTCCCACAAGCCAGAGGTGCTCTTTTAATTTCCCTCTCTGAAAGGTCAGTCGCAATGTTCTCCATCTCCACCTTAATTGATTCTTTAAATGCAGCTCGACTTGTGCAGGTGGAATCAGGGAGAAAAACTAGAGAGGTGTTTGCCTAGCTTTAGTCACGGTTAAAGGCCCTAAAATGGTTACCCATCTCATCCTAATTGTATTGGCTGTGTGTAAATGTATGTTGAAGCCTGAATATGTACTCCTCTGGCATATCAAAATCTGGACATAACAATTTGCAAATGGAAAGAAAATTGCCTTTTTGCTCAAATGGGCCAGGTGAGCTTGTTTTCTGATAAATACATTGAAAGTGGACTGAGTCTTGGTTGTACTAAATGTCAACATTTATTAGAATAACTCCCTGATATTTTCCACTGCAGGCATTGTAATTTACTAAACAACGGATACATCCTGTGATATCTGCACGCTGCTGCAGCTGGAGGACTTTGGTTTGTGTGTAAGCACACGGAGAAGGAAACCTTTTCAAATAAGCACTTTATTAATTACTGGCTCTGCTCAGTACATAGTCAGACATACCTGCTGGTTTAGACAGGGTCATATTCAGGGATAAGCGAGCAGGTTGACACCAGCTGGAGGGACGTCCAGTCTGCAGGAGGAGACTGCAGGAGGGCTCATATCATGACATCAAACTACTGGCTGCAACTTGTTTGCTCACATAACTGCATCCTCTATACAGGGATGATAACCAGGTGGTGTCATATCTTGAATATGATCGAAACCTGAGTAAAACTTGCACCTGTGATACTGTGCATGCTGGTGTGCAGGTGTGTTTCTATTACAAATGTAAAGTAGAAATGATGAGCAACATGTTCCTCAGTTGAATACACTGATGGTTTTTGTCTGGTATGAATATTAGCTTATTGTGGCTAATGTTTGCTAATATTCCTCAGTGTGCTCACCTACTTGGTGACTTTTCTCTTCTTGTACTTCTTATTACACTATGCTTTAGCATCATCTTGTAATTGTCACTTGTGGCTGTAGTGGTTGCTGTTCAGTAGACATTATAAAGTCTGACTTTAAACACAAGATACAGCTTTTAATTCAAGGCTGGATTTTTTTATTTTTATGGGCTTTAAAGCCAGATGTTTATTTGGGGAATTACAGCTGTTGCTTTGCGTCTATGTGATAATAATTTGCAGGTTAATCACACTAAAGGGTTGCTGTTGGCTGAAACCTTATTACAATACTATACAAAGTACTGTATTATAAGTATGAGTGGGCGATCTGGCTAAAAGATCATATGAAAATCTTTTGTGGAAGTTGTGATTCGTATCTTTTCGCCGCTCGGACACTTCTTAGATCATGTGGAGTATTAGTTTGGACAGTGCGGAATTTATGTATGAGGTGCTATATGTAAGTATTTTAATTAAAATGTGCATAATGTGCAGGAAATAGAATCAAAATGAATATTAGATCATAAAATCAGGTCAGTAAAACCACGATTCAAAGTGTGACACTGATGCTCAGTAGTGAAATGCCAGAGAATGACTGTTGAGCAGTCAAATATACTCCTGAACAGATGTTTAGAAACCTTAAACAAGGAAAGTAGAAGTGGTGGAAATAACCAGACATCCTTAGTTTTACATTATATCTTCACTATCTCTGATGACACAGACAACAAACTGAGTGAAGCTGAGTTAAACCAGAATTCATTTGCCTATGAAAACATGAATCCTTCAGGTTCACCAATGGATCTCTGGTCTAGAAACAGCTAAACCTGCGGCTCAGTCTTAATCTAGTTGTAGACTTACTGAATACACACGTCTTCGTCTGCCCACTGCTCAGCTGTGGCTGATACAACTGTACAACTGACTTCATCAAGAAAGAGTTTTGTCTTTGAAATGTTCCTCCATCTGTTTGTGGGCTCCCAAATGTTTGTGAATGATAATGGCTATTAATTTGGCTTTTACTGCATCACTGTCTGTGAGAGGAGCATCTGCAGCATTTAGTCACACCAATAAAACGCATGTATAGACAATGAGGCACTCAAATCTGACCATAAAGCTTCATCTTCTTGAGCTCGCTTGGCCGTCCATCGCAGCTGCACAGACACGTTGGTCATGAAACAACTGGTTACTGCCTTCTGTTACGACATTAACTGCTCTTCCTGCCGTTCTTTCTGGCAAGATATTCTGCACCAGCGAGAGAGGAGTCTGGTTCTGCATTTGTCTTGGTAAACTGATGGATATTTATTTTTGTTTTTGTCCCTATTTAAGAAATTGAATTTTTGCAGATGGTGGTTTGCTTTTTGACATTTTTAAAACTATTTGAAACGGTTGGATTTTGGCGTCTTTCTCTAACCTCAACCAAGAGCTGTGAGAGTTTAAACAGAGCCATAAAAAAGTTTATTAATGCTGGAGTAGTATAATTGGATTTTGTGCAAATGTGTTGTCTGTGAACATTTTTACTGATGTGTATCAGTAAATTTGGGGACGTGATTTAACGACATCCTCATCATATTAATAGAAAACATAATCTGGCTGCGTCTACGTTTCCTATTTGCTCTTGCGGTTTAGTTGTATAGGCATTTCTGCAGTAGATCTTGTGTTTCCGCGTTCATTCGTCTCCACGCTCTTTGGATTCCAGGGGTTTGCTGGTGAGTGAGGCACCTTCTGACCAATGCGATCTATGAGTGATGATTCATGCCAGCCCACAGATTAATGATGCTCATCAGCTGCTCTCCACACACCAGCACTGACCCACTCCTCAAAATTTCCCTGTTCCCATGTCCTCCATCTCTGCTTATCAGATCACCATTTGTAATAGTGTTGCTCTGACTGCTATAGTCCCGGGTCAAGTTTCATCTCACACACACTGACTGCAATTATTGCCTCTCTGATACTGTGGGAGTCTCTCCAAACTGTGAGGCAATGTACAGGACATAGAGAATATTTCTGTCTTAAAGCTCCATCCAGTGTAAAGGTCTCTGTCCATGTGTAGTGTGATTATAGATCAGGTCTAGCTTCTATATTAATACTGTGAAAGTATCAAAGCCTCAGTCCACAGAGAAATGCACACAGCCTGTATTCAGAAACTTAGCCTTAAAACCAGCCGTCAGGACTTCTGGAACAAAGCAGTCACCAAGCCACATAAATACAAAAAACAAGTGAGATGTGCAGGATTTCGAAGCCTGAAGTGGAATTTACAACGCACCTCCATCTAAGATATTTGGATGTGCAAATATCTACATTGAGAACATATAAAATAATAATGCGAATGATGATGATAATAATGATAATAATAATAATAATTAAAACAAACAAATCATGATGCTGAAGACAGTGACAGTTGATTTCAGTTAACAGGAGTAAGCTATGAACTCCTTATGCTGCAGAAATGTCTTAAACATGTAAAGAGCTTCTCAGCAGCTGTTGAATCTCAGTATATTAGAAGTTTGCAACAGATGCTGTGAGCGCTCCATTTCTCTTAGATAACATGGACAGGTTGAACTCTTACACCACCCCTCCACCCCAGCACCCGCTTCACCCACCCTTCCAGTAGAGATACTGTAGCTGTGTTATCTCCACATAGTAATTTGGAGAAACCCCGATCTGGCTCCACATGGGGGAGCGTGCCCAACAAATATGATCTATGGCATACAAATGAGCCCTGTAATTTATTCATAAATCATTATGGCTGCCTTTGCTGGCAGGGCCCTTTTTAATTGTCTTTGATTAACAGTGGCGTGTGCGGCAGATAGGCGCTCGGCTGCGTACAGGTCCCCTTTTGTTCTCGTGTGGCATCGCAGGCTTCCCAGGGAAATCATGTGTCAGAGTGGAAGGAAATCAGGGGCTCAGCTTGATATCCATACACTGATATATATATATGTGTGTGTGTGTGTGTACGTGTGTATAGATGCACACATACTACTGATGCACAGGCTCATATTTGGCAGCCGTCAGTGTGAAAGCATGCTAGTATAGAGGGATGCATATATATATATATATATATATATATATATATAAGACATACACATACAATCTGTTTATTTGCATGTATGAACACAGCAGAGCAGAACACATGTTAAGGTCTACATGTACACACAGGAAGCCAACACGTACACACATATGCACGTCAGGAGATTCCTCCATGTTACAAGGTACAGGAAAATACGGAGTTTACTCTTAATTTGTTTTAATGAGGCACAGGGTTATCACATACATTATGTCACCAAAGAGCATTAACCCTGAAGATTTCTCAGGCCTGTGACACCCAGTTTTTCATATTTAACACTAACAATTCACCTGATTTACAAAGCAACTGACGAGGTCCTCATGGGTTCCTCATATTCTTTCTTCTTGCACTTGTCCATGTGCACGTCTGAGATGCACAGCTCATCTACGTGCAGTGATGGTGGCATGCTTTCAGTGTGGTCAACAGGTTCTGAACAAGGCGACATGCAAAAAACTGACTAAGTTGGTGGAGAAACAGAAAGAATGCAGATGCTTCCACACAAGTCACGTGGAAGTGATGAAAGTGAATCATCAATCAATCACCAGATCTCAAATCAACTGAACTCTTCTGGCAGAAACAGGAGGTTTTGCAGGTGTCCTTAGATTTGTCAGTCCTCTCTCTGCACTGTGGACAGACCTCTGCTACCTGTGTGTTATTTTATTATAGTGCGGTTAAATGAAAGGTCAGAGTCATGACAAACACAAAACTCCCCTATAGAAAGCATAATTATCCAAAACGCCATAACGACTTCACGACCGTTTGTCTGAAATGATATTCCTTCTGCACAGTTAGTTTTAGCCTGATGGTGGGGCTTTAGGAAAAGTTAGAGGGTCGCAAAGATTTATAAATTTATCATTAGGGGCTTGTGTACGGATGCCTTATTATAATACATCCATGCGCACTTGTTCAATGCTTTTAACTTGAAAAGTCACACAAGTGCTTACTGTTTAGTGTCCCCTGGAAACACTTCCGTTGTGTTGTGAGTATTTGCAGCTCACGTGTTGTCGAAGTGATGAAGATGTTTTCTGAATTTGTTTGTGTTTTGTCTGTTTGCCTGTGTTTTCTTAAGCTTTGAGCTCTCAGGGCCACCGTACTACTTCTAGTTAAAATCTGTACCGGTGTATCGTCGATGTGTTTGATTGTGTGTGAAAGAAAAGCGCAGTGTGCATAAAAAATGTGCTGAATGAATGAACTTTGAATAGTTGATATGACTAATATAAGTACAGTCTACACAAAACAACCATCTCACCCACTTCTGAACAACAGTACATCAACAGCATCTCACTCTGCACAGATCTACATTTGTTCCCTCGTGTCTCTGTCTCTCAAGCACTTTACTCCTTTGACTCCGTTCAGCATGCGATATATTCACTGTCTGTGACACTCCATCATATCAAAACCAATATACAAGTGTGCTGAAATTGAGTAGCCAGATACAATGTGCTGTATTGATCAAGTGTTTCTGTTTGCCGTGTGCCGATGTTCATTATTGTGTGTGAATGTCGCCCTGAACGCAGCTGCAGTCTAAACAAGTGACGAGGTGCGTTTCCTTCTGCCGCCAGAGGAACTCAGAGCAAATATCACATTGATCTTCCGAGCAAATGTTAATATGAAATGTAAAATGTCATTGGACGTTCAAAGGCACATCTTTTGTCTTACCTCTTCTTTTTTTTAATGGCAGTCTTCTGCTGAGCAGCACCGAGGCGGACAGGACACTCAAATTTTATGTATTCATATTACTTAAAAACAATATCATAGGATGGCTGCCACAGTTTTACAACTTCTTAAGGATTCTCATTAGGTTTAATAGGAGGACTTTATGACAGCAGCTAAACTGACAGTGTTGCATACTCCAGATGTATGTGAATACACTCATACATCTCCATGTCATGAATTAAGTTTACACAGAGCTGTTTTTCATAACCATTTTAGCTCATTTTTCTCACTGAGTTTCTTTGAATAATAAGAATTAAGATGCTAACTATGCTAACTGTTCTGATACGTCTCTGGTTCTGGTCTCAACAGTCTGCTCATCTGAGTTTGGGTCTGACTGAGGCTCAAACATGTAGCTGGTGTTTCCTCTAACCATCTTGAAACGCACTGCTCTTTCACCTGTCACTGAAACCATGTCACTACAGAGAGTGAGAGTTTGCATTTGCGTAGCTGCTAACGCTGTCACCCAAAGGCTAAGTCTGGCTAAG
Source organism: Seriola aureovittata (assembly GCF_021018895.1). Lineage (NCBI taxonomy): Eukaryota > Metazoa > Chordata > Actinopteri > Carangiformes > Carangidae > Seriola > Seriola aureovittata. The sequence continues at coordinate 3,020,163 of NC_079367.1, read as the reverse complement.
GCTAAGAAACAACATAAACAAATAAAAGATGTTAACTAGGCTAACCGTTCTGATACGTCTGCTAGTTGCCAATTTTGGTCACAACAGACTCCTCACTCCTCCACAAATATGTCTGTGGCTGAGTCTCTCTAATCATCTTCATACTCTCTGCTCTTTCACCTGTCCACCTTGTGGTGGGAGGGGCTTAAGATCTGATCCAGGTTTCTCAGTGAGGAAGTAAGAGTAGATGATTTAGATTCTTTTTTTTTTTTTTACTTTTTATGTGGTGAAACCATGTTAAACAAAATATTAATCATTTACCTAGTTTAGAAACATCTGGAGGAACTTTAAAGGACAAAGAAAGCACTTTAAAGACAAGTACAGACCACCCGAATATCTCTGCAACACTCTACAAGGTTATGTTGCAGAGGGGAGGTTGAGGGTTATTCAGAGCAGCTTGGCTCTGGCTACAAATGAGGAAGGAGCATTAGTAAAGGTGGGAAAGGTTGCCATCTTCGAGTGAGCATGATTGATGTGGGCACAGCAGCACGCAGCGGCGCTCACGCCAAGCCCTCGCCGACTGTCGCCACAGCGACGGGCAGGAAGAGGAAGTGAGTTGACCTCGGGGTCATCGTGACAAAATGCTTAACAACAGTAGCAAAGCACTCTGGGTTGCGGGTCAGGGTCGTATGTGTGAACATGGAGAACATAGGGAACGTAGGCTCGCTGCTGTCGTGTGTTATTTGGATTCAGGGAATGTAAATGTCGTCAAACTTCTTCAGCAAGATGGTCACGTCTCTGCGAAGCCATGCAGAGTTCGAAAGTGTGTATCTATGATTGTTTTTTGTTGTCATGGGGAATTTAGTGTCTCATGGTATAAACCTGGTCTGAGATGCTTTACCCACAAGACTGGCGTCAGTGTTGAGGTTAGGTGTCAAGAATGAAATTCATGTTTTTCTCGGGGTGAAGACTTGTCATTGTCAAAATTTAAAGTTTGTGATTTTCAACACATGAAAAAAAAAAACAACCCAAAATGGCTTTGGGCAGCTTCATTTCTAATATATCAGCATCACACTGCCTGGGACCTTGTATCTCCGGTACATGTATAATCTATTCGATGTGTATGTGCATTCATGCCTCTTGTATATGCTCCCGTGTGTCCTTCAGACCAAACTCAGCATGCTGAGCAATAGGTAGCAGTTAGCTGGATTTTATATTCCGAAGAGGAGCCGGGGGAGGCAGACCCTAACCTCAGCCTCAGTCACCCAGAACCGCGGCTGCAGGCCTCATCTCCATAGGAATCAATAGACTACAGTAATAATGGTGATCTATGGGGGCAACATCAAAGAAGGCGCTGACCTTTCTGGGTTGGGGGGTTGGGGGATGACCACCAAGCTCCATGGGCGCGTGTGTGTGCGCAGAATAAATGTTTTGTCAGAGAACAAAGCTAGTGGCTGTGTGTGTGTGTGTGTGCTTAAGATACACCCTTGTATGTACACACAGCCAGCACCCTGCATGAATATAAAGCAAAAAGCATGCATACATATATGGGCCGTCGCCATCAGGCTTTCATTTACACATGAAATATTGACATGTAAGGTTTCTCACTTCGTGGCTACGTTTATTTAATATGTTGTTTTGTTTGATTTGCCATTTTAAATAATTTATTTTAGGTTCTTGACTTCATTCCTGGGAAAAGTCACATTTCAAATGCAGCTTTTCTATTTAAATGAGGAAGGAGGCTAGAGAGGCTCGACTCTACAGCAGCGTCTCGTGGTGCAGATTATTGATAAGATAAAGAAAAAAACATTTTGTTGTTAAAAATGGGAGCTTCTGATAATCATGTAGGGAAAAATGTAAGGCGTCTTCAAAAAAGAGAAAAATGCTTTATTCTGTCTTATTGTTAGTTTTAGTAATTTTTTATCTAATTCTGCACTCAGCTTCCAGTGGCTTTCATGAAGCTGTATGTTTGCTGGAGTTTAAGGGACAGTTAAAGGTCCCATATTTTACACTTCTTCCGTGTTTTATTTGAAGTGTTGATCCATAAGAAGATATATTTATGGTTTCAAGAACCAAAAACCATCTCAGTGTAGTTTTACATCTCCTCTCTCAGGCTTCTCTCTGGAGCTCTAGTGAGAACAGGTCGGACCAACTGTTTTCTGGGTTATGCACAGTCAGGCCAACCACAAGTCATGGATTGTAGCCCGCTACCGTAGTCTGGTAAAACTTAAAACTCGTAATCTAAAAGATGGTCAGCCAGCGCTGAATTGAGTTGAAGAGACAGACTAAAATGGTTTTTGAGTGGAGTCTGGTTCTGGTGGGGTGACAGTCTGCAGTGTTGCCCCTACTGCCCATGGCTCCAGCTCACTCTCCTTGGCTTATAGACCCTCCTGGTGAGACCATCGGCGACTCACAAAGTCTCCGTGGTCGGGGCAGCAGCTACAGAAACAAAGCCTTGCTTTGCTGATATTAGATCAATATTGTCCCTGACTATCAGTTTGACAATAATGTCTACACAGCAGATTTTCTTCATTCTGCTTTGGTGCAAGATTAAAACTCTGAAGAAGAAGACATGGATACATGGATGAATTCATTTCCAGGACGATGTAAAAAGCTTTTAAGTTTGTTGATTAAGTGCATAAATTAGTTCACAAAAATCTTCTGGCAATATTCTTCTTTTGTGAACACACACACACACACACACACACACACACACACACACACATACACACACACACACACGAGCACACACACGAGCACACACACGAGCACACACAGGAGCACGCACACCTCGTCAGACAGCTTGGTGCAGCAGTTCCTCGCCTCTTGCCTCCAGGCCTCCATCAACACCCAAACCCCCAGGCGCCTCCTCGGCCCTCCCCCAGCCCAGGGCCTCTCTCTGGGGTCATTATGGGCTCTGACATGCCCCGCTGGCTCCATGAATGTTAATGCCCAGTGGAGGGAGCTAGGGCGCCACACACACACACACACACACACACAGATTCATGCAATTACATACACACGCCTCTGTGTTTTTATGGAGTACATTCACAATCTGAACACACACACACACACACACACAGACACACAGACTTGCATTGTAAACAGTTCCAGAGAGCTGCTGTAGTCACACTCACTCACACTCAGTCGTCCTATCTGATCAGAGATCACACAGATGGCAGATAGCCTGCCCATGTCATGCAGGGAGCCCCGGGCTCAGCAAAGACCCACGTCAGCAGAGAGAGAGAGAGAGAGAGAGAGAGAGAGAGAGAGAGAGAGAGAGAGAGAGAGAGAGAGAGAGAGAGAGAGAGAGAGAGAGAGAGAGAGAGAGGAGAGAGAGAGAGAGAGAGAGAGAGAGAGAGAGAGAGAGAGAGAGAGAGAGAGAGAGAGAGAGAGAGAGAGAGAGAGAGAGAGAGAGAGAGAGAGAGAGAGAGAGAATGTGTCCAGGTGGACTCCTCTTCCTCCCTCTCTCTGTCCTCCTCACTACTCTCTGTGCCTCCTTCTGCCTCCTTTCTGTCCTTGTCATCTCTGGATGTCTCCTCCTTTCCACCCTTACTCACTTTTCTCTGTCCTGCTATTGTTGTAATTTTGTCAAATTTCACGTTGACATCTATACTTTCACATTTATTAGTTTCCCTCTTTGGAGAAACTCTGAATACTTGTGCACAATAGACACACGAATCCATAGTGTAGTTCAGCTTATTCAGTTCACTGCAGCTGAGGGAAACTCACACAAACAACACAACAACAGAAACAGATAAACAATAAACAAACAATAAAAGCAGTTGGATGTATCGACCAATCATCAGTTATGTTTGAGTCCAACAAAAACTTGTGTTCTCAGACTCATTTGCTTGTGTTTTTTTGTCTTTATGTGCAAATTGGTAAATGTTTTTCCTGCTTTGTTTTTATTCATTTATTTCTCATTGTTTATTTTCTAAATTTAATTGTGGATTTCTTGTGACAGTGAATATATTTTCACAATTTGATTGAGTTTTGAGTCACATCAGTCTAAACTACTGGCTTGTTTACAGCCTGTCTGATTGTCAGACTCTGTTGTAGTGATGTTGTCGTGTTTCTCTGGTGGGTTACCGATAACTGATAGACGGACTGTCGTCATTTAGAAGTCACATATCATCACATGTCCATACATCACCAATCAGATCAATTTATCAATATGTGATCTGTTTTACTTTAAGAATTTACTTCCTGCTAAAAAACTAATTATCTTTCATGTGTATTGTTTCTATTTCCTCCTCATCCTTCTCTTGCTCCTCTTCCGTCTTTCCTCTTTCCCTCGTCATCCTTGTCCTCACATCTCCCTGTCCCCCTCTTGTATCCACCATCTTTTCCATCCTCCTCCTCCTCCTCCTCCTCCTCCTCCTCCTCCTCCTCCCTCTCTCCTCCTCCTCCTCCTCCTCGTTGAGTATTCCAGAGTGGAGACGATGAGGCGCTCCACTAGAATAAGAATTCCTGCATTATTTGATCATCAGAGTTTATTGTAATCCTTGACCCTGGCCCTGCATTTCAAACACAGATTGTGGCTTAGGGTGCTTAGATGGCCTGTGTGTGTGTGGTGTGTGTGTGTGTGTGTGGTGTGTGTGTGTGTGTGTGTGTGTGTGTGTGTGTGTGTGTGTGTGTGTGTGTGTTGTGTGTGTGTGTGTGTGTGTGTGTGTGTGTGTCTGTGTGTGTGTGTGTGTGTCGTGCTCAACAATAACATAATGGAACAGGCACCCTTGTCCTGCTCTGTGTGTGTGTGTGTGTGTGTGTGTGTGTGTGTGTGTGTGAGTAGGGTTTTTAGACATTAGTGTTGGGGAGCTGTATGTGTGTGGATGACACCAAATTACAATGATGTAAGAATCTGTGCTGTGAAACGTCTGTGGGAGCTGTAGTTTTTGTTGTTGTTTAACTTTATTAAGATCAAGAAGGTTTCAACAGTTAGTGTTGTAGTGGATGTTTTATGTCTTAGAAGGACAGAAATGCTGAATGACAGATTACACAGAGTTACTATAGTGGAACAGACCCTGGCTTAGATGTGGTTGTCAGGACTTTGGCTCTTTCTGGCTTCCCCATGCTGGCTTATTTGCTAACCAGCTAAGGGATAGTTATTCCTATCTTTATTCAAAAGCATGGTTTTTAAATTTGAGAGCACGATTTCTGCATTTCATATGAAGATTTCGAATTTGGACATATCAGAAGAACACATAAGAGGGTTATCTAAGATACTTAGTGACATCTGTTGCTAGTTACAACTCTTTTTGTGGAGCAGTTCACTTTGGCAGAGCAGTGTTATATAAAAGTGGATGGTTCAAGATTGTTAATAAGCCTTAATCGTTGTGTCTGTTTTGGACTCTGTCTCCTTAAAGGTCGACACAATTTCCTGTGTCAGCGTTTGCAAAAAATTTGTTTACCCCCATTTTTTTGCTAAATTTTGCTTTAATCAATACTGGCATGAATCCAGTAATGCATTGTTTTTAATTCCTTCTTTTCATGGAATTTCTTCACATTAAGAAAAAATATAGAATAACACCAGACTTATCCTTTAATTTAGAAACTAAACACTGGATGAAATGACACACGGGGGGTGAAAAGTGAAAGCAGAAGGAAAATATATCCCCACCGTCTGACTTCTTTAGCCTCCATAAAACACACCAAACGAGCTGAGCAGAGAGAAAGCCCAGCTCCACACACACACACACAATCACACATACACAACGCACACACACCTTATTGACAGCCAATAGCAGGACATTTTTATCAGCTTGTACACCAGTCTTACTTTCCCAATAACTTTGACAGCTTTCCATTGAAGTGTGCAAGATAGAGAGAAGGAGAGGAAAACAAAAGAGAGATGGAGTTGCTTTGAGAAAAAAAGAAATCACGCACATCCAGACCAAATAGTGCAACGGTAAGCCAATTGAGTGAAAGAAAAATCACTCCTACATGCATAGTGGCAGGCAACGGAAATTTCCCTGCAACCCCAATGACTCGCTATTAATAAATGGAGTAAGAGCCTAATGAGAACAGAATCCTCTGGAGGCAACTCATCTCTTCTCTTTGCTGCCCTCTCTCTCTCTCATCACTCCGTCGTTCACAATCAGAGGTGTTAATAAAGTGAACTCCATTTAGATGACATTTCAGCGCCGGCTCTGTTGTCGTCACACTCAAACTCACGGGACAATGTTTTTGAGCCACATATCAGACCTGTGTTGTTGTTTAGACACAACTGGACCAAGAACAATACCCCTTTTTAATCTGAATCTTTGATTTAAATCAGCAGTTTGTGACAGCCCTGGTATCCCTGCAGTTCTGGGGCCCTGAAAGCTGCAGGCTTACTTTGTGTTAGCATGCTAGGCTAATTTAACAGGAGTATATTTTGCTGATAATACCTGCATACTTCTACTTGTATATCAAAAACTACTCATAATGCAGAATGGCCCTTCTGAGAGTGTTATAATTTATTTATTTATTTATTACGGCTCATGCATTAATGTGTTATCAGCATGTTAATGTTACAACAGGTCATGCTGGAGCTAAATTTAATACGTCTTTTGGATATTTTACTCTATAAGATATTTTTTAATGTATAAAAATACCACACTAAAAAATACTTCATTACAAGTAAAATTCTGCCTTTTAAGTTTTACTTATATACAAGAGTAAAGTAAAAGTATTTCATATATATAATACTATATAATATACTAACATATGCATGAAATGTAAGAAACATTGTAGTTTTGTAGCTGGTGAAGGTGGAGATAATTTAACTGTTTATTTAAACAAATAAATATAGTGGTTTAAAAATTATAATATTGGAGTAGAAGTATGAAGTAAATAGTCAAGTTAATAATAGTACCTCAAAATTGTCTACAGTACTTAAGTAAAAGTATTTTCCACCAGTATCAATATCAAATAATCCAGTTTTAAAACCTTTGGTGTTTCAGTTTTGTGTTTGCATGTTCTGCCCATATTAATGTGTCTGCCCCCAGATTCACTGCTACAGAGCTCTGTTATTTATTTATCTTTTATTTATTTAGCTTGTATTTCTTTCCTCACATTTACTTCTTCATATTTACACCCCGAATCTGTCTATTCAAAGATTATTAAAACTCTCATGTGGTCAGGATATCTGAACAAAAAAAAATGTTTTTGATGATTATAATGTAAAGAAATTGTGCAAGAAATTGCAAAAGACCCTGTTTCTTAGAATAAGATGTATAGTTTGTTGAGGAAATAGTTTTTATTGTTTTTCTTCTTTTTCCTCTTTATTATGTCACATTAGCTTTAGCTTGTGTAACATAACAGTGCTGCTACCTCACCCGCAACCAGGACTCTGCTGAAAACATTTATTTAATTTTATTTTTATTTTTTAGGATCAATTGCACACACTGTTTCTACTGGTCTTTAATACAAAAACAACTCAACAAAAACCAGACACAAAACAACACAGAGCTCAAACAGTAAAATAATGAATAAAACTTTGATCATCTGTGTCTGATTTCTCTTTAAACGACTTTAGAATGACCCCTGTCATAATCCATGTTGGCGGAGAATGATCAAATGACGTTATTAAATAACAAATTAAAGGTCGCCATAAACAAACTCAATGCTGCTGCGCTCCTGATATTAGTAAACATAATGAAATGATGCAAATCCAAGGAATATAGTTATTTGAGAACATTGCACAACTGTAAATCATCATCTTCATCTTCACTAGAGCTGAAAACATTAGTCAATCAATCAATCAATCAATCATCAGATCACTCAATATTAGATAATTGTTGGTAGCAGCACTAGACTGTAGAAGTTGTACTCAGCAGTAAGAACAGACACTGACGTTAGAAAGACTGATGATTCATAAATGTTATGTTTTTTATTCATCTAAATAATTATGTAGTGTGTGTGTGTGTGTGTGTGTGTGTGTGTGTGTGTGTGTGTGTGTGTGTGTGTGTGTGTGTGTGTGTGTGTGTGTGTGTGTGTGTGTGTGTCTGCGCGTGCACACTCAGCTTTAGTTGTGCAGTATAGTCCATACACTCCCATGTCGGCCTGTGAGATGTCATTGTGTGCATGTATCACTGCTCTGTGCAGTAACACACAACACTGCCATCTAGTGGATTCCTAGAGTCCCTGCTGTGCTGGTTCAGATGAAACCGGGTCTACACACACACACACACACACACACACACACACACACACACACACACACACACACACACACACTTGTGATTCCATAGCCAGCCTTTTCAGGAGATTTTGTCCCTGGGAGCCATACAGCCTGCTAATGTTAGGACAATGGTTCTCAAAGTGGGGTCTGGGGACCTGCAGAGGGTCCTCGAGGAGGATTCTGCAGGGCCCTCTGCAAAATGACAAAATAGGTAATTTCACGACAGTTTAATTCATTGTAGTAGCGATGGAGAAACATTAATGCAACAGTCAGGCTTTTACATTCTGTAATTCTGATCACCGCTGAAGTGTGGACACGTTATTCAGAGCTAAATCAAAGATGGCTCCCGTGTGAGACACAGACAGGGAGGGGGGGAGGGAGGGAGGGGGGGGGTCCAGGCCACCGCTCCAGAGACGTCATGTTTCTGTGTCTGTGGACAAATATCTCAGAGTCATTGTGCAGCAGCAGCCGCTTACAGTAGAGGACGGGCTGGTATCACTGTGCTGTAAAACATAAATGCCAAGTAAATATGCAAGGCTGCACTTTTAATTGCGCCTGTGTGTGTGTGCATGTGTGTGTGTGTGTGTGTGTGTGTTGTGTGTGTGTGTGTGTATTTTGTGCACAGTAGTGTAGTGTATGCTTTCTGAACTGTATGCTTTCTGAATTGTGACTAACAGGGAGTGTATAGGGGCTCGAGTTAATGAGGTTGGGTGAGCGATGGGGGGGCCAGCTCTGGTCTTCAGGGGCCGATAGGGCCCACTGGTTCTTCTTCTCTCTCACAGCAAGAAGGAAAGGGGGACACGGGGAGAGAGAGAGAGGGGGAGAGAGAGAGAGAGAGAGAGAGAGAGAGAGTTAAATTTGAAATCTGTATTATTTGCCTGATAGTGAGAGGATGGTGTGTATTTCTAGTAAGTAAATGAGAGTCATTTAATATCAGGGAAGGAAAGAGAGAAGAGAATTAAAGAAAATGGAAGTGAAGAAGGAATGAAAACAGGAATGAAATCTCAATATTCCCTCCATCAGCTGCAGTGAGTGAGTGAGTGAATGAGTGAGTGAGTGAGTGAAAACTAAATCCTGCCACTGAACATCATTCTCATGTTCAACTGTAAAATCATTCTGTGAGGAACCGACGCTGCTCAGATCAGGTTTCCTGTCGCAAAGTGATGAGACTGAACTCATCAGTGAAACGTTCACTCACAATGAACTTTACCCGTTTTCCAACAATATCTGCTTCGGCATTTTAATATCTGCTGGTGATTCAAGTCTCGACCGGGTCAGTTCAGGCCCCTGGTTTACAGTTAGACAAAGAGCCTTTAAATGTTCCTGTTGACGTCTGCTTTGACAATGCTGTATTTGACTACGGTCATGTCAATAAGGCCTCACTGAATTTAAATTTGAAAGATCCTGGTCTTTGAGGATTAAAAAAGAAATCATGACATGTTTATTATTATTTAACCAAACCCCCCTTTTCTTTCCCTAAACATGACCAGCTGTCTCCTGTGATTTGTCCACTTACCATCCCACTCACCCACCTCTCTAAGACTATAAGACATAGCACTACCTTCTCTTAAAAAGCAGCTGCTGGTATCATAATCCAGCACTTCCACTTCCTTGCAAAACATATTTGGCAACACAAGTTAATAAACTGTATTTCACAGGAGACAGATATCTACCAGTATAGAAACTCTTCAGGTTTCTTCAGCCCCGAGGAAGCTGCTGTCAGAAATATCCACATTTTATTACGCTGCGTTTCAAAGGATCACATACAACCACACAGCTGTGTATGAAAATAAACACAGCATATTGAGTCACTTCTGTCTCTCTGTACTTTTCCTTGACCTCGCTCTCTCTCTGTGGCTCTCAGCTTTGAGTCCAACCGGTTTCTTCCTGAACATGTAAATCTTTATTTTTCAAAAAGGCAAAACGTTACTCATTGTTGGGGACTACTTTCAGCGGCGGATGAATCCACATTTGCTGCTCAAGTGAGTAATCGAGGCAGCAGGACACTATATTTTGGACTCGGTCAAAAATAAACTACAGTATGTGTGTTGTCATGGCGATGAAGGAACACGTGACCCGGTGCAACTGTGCAGCTCACTGTTGTGATTTTAATAGTTTCTGGAAACTTTGTAATATACATTCACTGATTTTTTTTTTTTATCCTTTAAAAAGTTGAATTTAAATTGTTGAATTTAATTTTCAGCAAATTACTTTTTAAAAGTTTTTTTTATTTTTGACCATGTACATATTTGCAGAGTGTGTATTTCTGAACCGTGCAGCATCAGTCTGTGCACGGTCTAATCTTGTGTCTTTGTTGGAGCTCTTGCTTTGTTTGAATTGATGTTTTGCAGTATTGATGATGATTGATTACTGTGATATTGATTAATCTTTATTGGAGGACGCCACTCACCAGCAGTTTGTTGTAATCAACTCTTTGTGTTTATGCCCTCTCTCTCTTTGAATGTAATCACTTCCTGTGTCCACTACACAGCCTGAAAACGACACCCTCTCACCCCCTGCTCTTACTATCTTCCTCCTCACTTCCCTCTCCTCTCTTTACTTAATCTCTCTCTCTCTCTTTCTCTCTCTCTCTCTCTCTCTCTCTCTCTCTCTCTCTCTCTCTCTCTCTCTCATGCCTTGATATTTCTCTTCTATTTAAAGGCCACTAAAGATCAAGCTTTAGAAAGACATTTCAATTTACTTACTGGCCTTTGGAAAGCACCTCCAGTGAGATTTGGATGCCATGGTAGAGTTAATGGTGTATATCTGTTAAATGGCAAGCGTGAGCCACAGCATCAATCAAATCTGAGAGAGAAGATGGCAGTAGATATAACAGCAGGTACAGAGCATTATCCCTCTGTCAAGGAGAATGGAGACTTCTAGCGGATGTGGATTATCTGTTTCAGCGCGAGCATTTCATCCCTCGACCCTTTAAAACAAAAGGGTCTCCTGTTCCCGGCTCTCCAACACGGGGGCTCAGGTACAGAACAGCCAACTGTGACTTTTTCACTCGATTAATCATCGGAGAGCGCCCGCAGGCTGCAGGCATCAATAATTTTAAGGGAGCGGGGTTTTACAGTACAGATTATAAGCATGAGAATATCTTTAGCATATTAGAAATCAGCATTTTTCCTCCTTTTGCTTAAATGCTTCTGCTGCCCTCAGGTGTGCTGACCCCTCAGTTGACAAGCAACATGTTAATGGATATGCAGCAGAACAGGCAGCGACTCCTGAGTCATTTTGAGTTTCCATATTGATGCGGGCCGGCAGTGGCCACGGGGAAGAAACCGCGAGGTGTCCAGGACACAGAGGGCAGAGCAATATATACTGCATCCACCCCACAACAACACCCCCACACTTCCTCTGTCAGTTTAATCCACTTTTTTGTCATCTTGTGTGTTATGACTGAAATCAGTGTATGCTCATCTAGCTTTCTGAACACTTACGCAGCCAAATTCAAACCAACTTCACCTCCTCATTATAATTACTTGCATTTAAGTGACAGTGGTTCTTCATTCAGTTCATTTTTTACTGATTAAATAACATCTGCTTCCACAATTGGAAAAACGCAGAGCCAATAGAGCTTTATAATGGGATTAAAAGATTTTAAAGGAGCTATGTGTAAGTTTTTGCTTTCGCTACGTAGCCAGCATTAGCATTGACAGCTAGAAAAAATGTTGTGAGTTCAGCATCAAACTTCATTCCTTTACTAATGAAGAGCTGTCTCCAGAGGTGATTGATTTGTTTCTCTTCTCCTACTGAGGTTAGCATGCTAACCAGCTAGCCTCAACTCCTGATAGAGTCACTGTGGCGTCCAGTCTGACCTCAGTTCAGCCTGAGAGCACCAACCATCACCCCCACTACCCGCTCCTGGCAAGAAACCACGTTTGTCAGCGGAGAAAACTCACATGTAGCCTGTTTAAATCGGCATACTACTAGTCCCAGTGACCCCTCCCTCACTCGCATTACAAACAGAGAACAACTAACAGGAATAACAGGAAGTTATTCAGTGTCAAACTCATTATCATTCAGTGCATTAGTTAGAATTTATTGCCTTAAGAATAAAAAATAACTGTTGGTCCAGAGAAAACAGAGCTGGTTTCCACATTAAATATGATCCTTAACAAAACGGCGAATTTCTGTGTTGTTCTGTTATAGTTCCTCAATGGACTAAAGTACTGGGTTAGAACAGTAATTCACAATATAGTTGAGCTGTTCTTCATCTTATTATAATGCATAGCAAACTAAAAAAGAGGAACTGAACCAACCTTACATTTACGCAAGTAACTCAGGCTGCGGAGGTTGTTGTTTAATGTCTTTCGAGTAGCTTTGTCAAATCTGAGTAAACAACACTGATGATGTCATCAAGGTAATCTCACCTTCATCGTGGAGACAGTCTTTGTTCAAACTGGTTATCCTACATTATGCTTAACTCAGGATCCAGTGTTTCTGAATACTAAGAGTCAGTCAGTGTAGCTGACAAACTTTATGGAAGTACAATATCTTATTTCAAAATAAAATATGGCCCATAGGCATCTCTTAAGTATGTTTCAAATGAAGAATATGCAGTTATATTAATTACAGTAGAATGATTTAAAGGGAGAATAAAACTAAATGTGACATAAAGCCAGTTCTAGGGCAAACAGTCATTTTTCTCAGGTTTATTATTTTGCGTCTGCTTCCTGTTTGAGGAAAAACAGAGTGTGTCTGAGGGGAAATCTTACCTGAATTTATTTCAGCTTATCATTTTGATCAAGTTCCAAGATCAGCAGTGTGATCACAAGATTACATGTGTAGAAATATCTATGATTGTAGCTGCAGTTCCATGTGACCGTGGAAGTTCATGATAAACACACGGGCAGCTTCAGTCTGAATTTCTCATCTCATTTTCTTCATCTTTTCTTTCTAGTCATGACTGAACCGCTCCTGAAAAGCTCAGCTCACAGTTCGGAGACGCTACAGCCCCTGGAGGGGGTGTCACCACTCCACCCCACCCCACCCCACCCCACCCCACCCCACCCCACTCATGTCTGCTGTACACCCCAGGGGTGTGTGGGCAACACCGGCCTTCACCTCTACAAGACCAGCCAGCGTCGGCCTGGACAGTGGATATCTCAAAAAGAGCACAAGCAAACTGTGAGTGTGTGTGTGTGTGTGTGTTTGTGTGTGTGTGTGTGTGTGTGTGTGTGTGTGTGTGTGTGTGTGTGTGTGTGTGTGTGTGTGTGTGTGTGTGTGCACTCTGGTGTCTATTTTACGAGCGACCACATCTGTTTTCTTTGATCTCTCTATCTTCCTCTCTCTCTGTTTCACACACACACGCTGCCGAGCGTGAGGATCCAATCAAGGGCGCTCCAGCTAAAAGGGGGGGGGGGGGGGCGATGGTGTGGTGGGAGCGAGGGTGGGGGGGTGGTGGGTGGAGGGGTATAAGGGGGTGTAATTTCAGTTTCATATGTTTCTCCCCCGACTTGACAATACTTGAAAAACAATGAGAGTGACCCAGTTGCAGGATTCCAATTAGTATTAGATATGCAACAGTTGAGATTAGAATGCGCCTCTTCCCTCGGTGGGAGGGGGAGAGAGGGGGGGGGGGGGTAGAGGGGGGGGAGGGGGGGGGGTAGAGGGGGGGGGTGCTCGCTGCTCTGATTACCAGCCTGAGCCCAAGTGTCGGGTCGTGATAAAGACTTGTGTGTGTGTGTGTGTGTGTGTGTGTGTGTTGCAAGAAGGGGGGAGGAGGGGGTGGAGAGATAAGGCATCAGGGGGACACAGCTGAACATTGGCACACTAGCTTACCTACACACACACACACACACACACACACACACACACACACACACACACACACACACACAGATCAGTCTGTCCCGTCTGTCCGCCTAGGGAATATTTATTTCTAAAATAGCTTGACTCCTCCCCGACGGGAGTGGAGGTTATTTTAATCAGTGAAGAGGGAATAGAAGAAGATAGGGTGCTGCTGCTTCTGTTGCTGCTGCCGCCGCTGTGTGTGTGTGCGTGTGTGTGTGTGTGTGTGTGTGTGTGTGTGTGTGTGTGTGTGTGTGTTTCTGAATTGGGTGAAGGGACTAGCTTGCGTTTTTTAGCCGGGGATGTTCTTAGAAATGAGAAGACAGACTGACTGCATGACCTTGCTGTGTGGCTGGTGTTCGGTTCAGACAGTCACAGGGTTGAACTCTGAAGGTCGGTGCAGCTGTTGATGGGCGGGAATATCGGAGGTGGTCGTTGTTTCACACAGAACTGGAACTGACTTTAGATTGCAATGTGACACTGAAATGCTGATGCTACCACCAAAACTGCAGCCGCATTGTATAGTTGTGTTTCATTATTGCAGTGAACCAGAAGAAGTTGCGTTTTGTGGATAGGACTTAAAACCTAGAGACGCATAATATTTGCTCAAACCTCAATCACAGCAAAATAAAACACCCATCAATTAAAGTAGCTGTTTTACCAGGTGTGAATGTTCACCTCTTACATCTGTGCCATGTGATTACATCCTGGTTCACCTTAATGACTTAGTGTGTGGGTATCACTACTGTTGTTACAGGAGATGCATAACATATCCCCTTCCCTCGGGATAATTATAGTTCCTACCTCCTGTTGTTTCATGGGGGACACTTGTGAGTGTAACAGTAGAGTCAAGAATCTGATGTGAGACCCCCCCCCCCCCCCCAGAGGGTTGAAATTATTCAAAGAGGAAGTGTAGCCCAGTTATTAGCCAGAGTCTGGAGCGAGCGGGAGAACGCTACACCTCAACAATTAAGGGTTACCCATCTCGTTAAGGAACATGTCACTATGGTTCTGTGACTGTGCTGTAATTTTAGTCCTTTTTTTAACATGATCTACATTTTTAAAGTCTAACTTCCTGTCGGGCCCCATTCTGTGAGGCCCATGAGTCTCACATGGGAATAAATGGCTCGTTCTGCTGCACCAGTCTGAGAGAAGGAGGCGAGATTTGTACGGAAACTGAAACACCAGGTCAAAAGAATTCTGTTATAAAGTAGTTTTCTACTGATGAGGACCATGTGATACGAGTGAAAGCTGCAGCAAGTAAGTTGATCTTGAGTTCAGACTGTTTCAAAGGTTGAAAATGAACTGGCAAGCTCATATTTTAAGTCTGCATGGACAAGAAGCCCTAGAGGCGCCGAGCATGTGATGAGGACCGTACGATATGGTCAAAAGCTCCAGAACAAGTGGATCTAAATCGACCTCAAGTTGATATTAGTTTTGTTAAACAGGATATGTAAGTCTTTGTCTGCAACCTGAGCGGAAGACGAAGACCAGTGTGAAAAATAATAATAATAAACTTACTAATGCAAAATTAAGACAAAATGAAAACGGTGAATTCAGGAAAAACCCATTTGGTTGTACTTGGATTTTTTTTCTCTCTGCATCATGAAAGATTGACAAATATTGAAAGTAAGTGAGAAAAGCTGTCTTTAGAAACATATGTCATCTCCGTCCTCTCTTCTAAACATGCTCATGTTTACATGTGTTTTTTTCATCACTGATTTGTCATCAATCAAACATCGTCACATTCATCACGAGGATCTGATCGGAGATCAGTCGCCTCATAATCTCAGACATAAATGCAGCAGATTTAACGGACGTTCAGTAATTGGTCCACCATGTTTTACAGTGTGAAGTACTGGGTCATGCTGTCCTCAAACTTTTCCACTTTCCCAGCTCAGGCTCGAGTTATTCACTGACAGCACATCCAACCCAACAATGACAGTTTAGGGTCACACTTTTTTGTCTGCGTTCGTCTTTTCTAAGTCCATAACTTGGCCTGAACCCCTCCAGGCCCAAAGCAATCAGATTAGGCTATCATGGCAGCCTTAGACCTTCAAACTGCAACATATCTATACGTTCAATTGGAAGTGTCACCGGCTGGTCTTAGCGGCGGCTAAGCTCTCTGCACATGAGCCGAGCGTCGTCTCAAAAGGGAGCCCTTCAGATGGATCCAGCTGTTAATATACGCCTGCTTCCCCCGATGAGATTCTGAGAGGATAAATAGAGATGGGGAGGATTAGTTAGCGGGGCTACAAGGACAGGATACAAATTAGCACCGGCCTCAATCATCCGGCCCAAAACCCCCCTGTCCGTTCACGCGGCTCGCTCATACGGGTTTGTTTTCTCGCACTGTCGTTTATGTTCAAGGCTGATTGGCAAGGAAATTCTGATGTGGCGACATGGTCAATTTGGCCGCTAATTCGTGCCTTGACACTCAGAAACCCCAATGACAGACACCCCCCCTCCCCCCGTTCACCACTGCACCCCTGTATGCCTCTGTCAGATTACAGCCCAGTCCTCATCTGAACTCCTCATTTACATCTAAAGTAAATCATTTTATCTAGTTGTGGCTGCGCGAGTCGTTTCAGGCCGTTTAATGTAAACATGCAGATCTTGTGCGTCGGTCCAGATTCCCTGTGGAATCATTTAGTGATTCCGTACGGAGGAGGAAGTGCTCCACACTTTGTTTAGTATTTTGATTGAATACTATTCATGGTTTTTGTATGTTTTCCATCAGTAACAAATAAGCCTCGATGCGTTAAGGCCTTAGTATGTTGTCCAACCACGTCTAAAGCATTCCTGCCATCCCTCTGCCTCCATCCCTCTGCCTCCATCCCTCTGCCTCCATCCCTCTGCCTCCATCCCTCTGCCTCCATCCCTCTGCCTCCATCCCTCTGCCTCCATCCCTCTGCCTCCCTGATATCTCAGAGTTTTCTGCGTCTTTTGCATCTTTACAGTTTCAAATGGGGAGAACGAACAACGAATGCTTCTGGACAGTCATGATGAATATCTATATATATATTTTAGAAAAACTAGAACTATTGAAAAATAAAGATTTATTCGATGTGAGTACAGTCCAGGTTCATAATGGATTATATATACATGTAGAAATTAGGTTTATTTCTAAATAGATTTTGCTAAATAACCAATGTGTTTACCTTTGTTATCGATAACTAATAAACAAAACAGGTGCAAACTGATAAAGCACAACAACAAAGAAAGTTTTACTCAAATTACACAGTAACACAAACTTTTCTAATTTCATAGAGAATCAACACGTCACACAACTCATGAATAATTATCTTTCCATTGCTACAACATCATTGAAAGAGCGGTTACTAACTAAGTGTGATAGGTCCAAGACTATTGACATGTTGATTGACAAGGAGATTGACGAATCGGCAGGGAGGTGTTCCACAGGGACACACAGGCACTCGATTGTTGATACAGAAGTAGTTGTAAAGAAGGACGAGTCTATTTTCTGCCACAGTGTCTTTTCTAGCTGTCACCACGCTTTGAAATTGAAACGTACTCTAAACAACACATTCAACTGAAGAAACTTTATTTGTCCCCAGGGAGGCAATGTAAAGGGCACAGAGAGCAGACATTAAAAACACACAACATACACAAAAAAAGAACACACAACCAGTGCAAAACAAACTATACACATTTACTATGTGCATGTACTAGTCCAAAAAATACATCCAAGTTTGTTCTACTGTTTCACTCCTAACACAATTGGCTTCTTATACAGATATTTATGGCGTGTTGAAAACCTGTGGACATGCAGACTACAATTAAAAATAAAACAGTCCTGTTTATAATGAATGATTTACAGTGTGAGTAGGTTCTCTTATTCTGAAAATAACACTGACATGTAGTGACGTGTCATAAGCCTGTGAAGGGAATGAACATGAGAATAAGGATTTAAAGGGTTAAGAAGTGTAAGAATATGAAAATAACCTTCCCATGTTACTTGAGTGCAGAGCGTCGTGCTGCTGAGGCCTCTGACAGGAAATGACTGCCATCGCCAAAATAAACAATTTCCAGTATAAAAGCCTTGTAACAGCCGACTGTGATTTACTTGATCATTTTTTTAATCATGGTGCTGAATTCAGTTCCTAACATCCTTACCTGCATTATAATCAGCCTCCTTTTAGTATTTTTTTTTTTATTTTTTAAGGCTGACACACCCTGATGGTGATCATCAGGAAATAAAATGAAAGTCGTGCACGTAGCCGAGCGACAGCGAGCGGAGGCGACGACAACAAGGAGCAGAAAGAAGCATGACCACGCTCTTGTGTCTCGCTTCTTTGTTGTTTTTGTCTATCTCAGCACGGTCCTGTGTTCCTCGCCGTGAACTGAAAATGGTATTTGGGAGACAAACAACTTCATTCCGCCGTGCATCAGTAATTAGCTGTGGAATTAACGGGCTTGACGTGCCTCCACAGATCAGCCGGCCCTCCAGGGAGGCCTGCGGGTCCAGGCAAGCCGCATTTCCAATTATTGTGTTGAATTGCTAATTTAGTTATTGTGCCTGCCGTAATTGTGATGGGTATTGGGTGTGCGATTCAATTTGTTTTAAATATTTGTGGGCCGGCAGATTGGTAATGGAGCTGACCTATCTGCAGGCCCAGTGTGAGAGTTAGGAAGAAGAAGAAGAAGGAGGAAAAACAAAAGGAAGGGACTACAAAGATGTTGTAGTCCCTCATCACACACACACACACACACACACACACACACACAGTGACACACACTCTCTCAATCTCACTCTCCCTCTCTCTCATCATCTTAGTATGATCTGCTTCATCCCTTCTAAGACTGTTGAAGTTAAAAAGCCTGAAATTTAGAAAAATAGCACTTTGATCATCTTCAGGGTGCGAGGCACAGAGCATTAAACAGGGAGAACACTGAGGGCTTCGGTTTGATGAGGAGTGTCGTGGGAGGCGTCGCCTTTCTCTCCTAAAATATCAGAGCAGCAGCTGGTGGTGGAGGTGGAGGTGGAGATGGAGGTGGAGGTGGAGGTGGCTCTGCTCCTGGTCGTCAGGACGCTGAAGACCGCTACTCACAGGAAAACAGTCTGTGCGTGTCTGAGTGTGTAGGTTACACCGAGACTGTAGATGTGTGAGTGGCTGTGTCATGATACAAGAGACCGTAAATGGTTTAAACCTAAGCGTTAAGTCATGTGTTGATTTATCTGTTACTGGACGACCAATGAAATGGTAAATAGCATCAGTATTGTTGCTATGGTAACGTGTAGTGGATTAAACGCATCGATTGAATCGGTTTAACGTCGGTTTTATTCGCGGAGTCCGCCTTATTAGGCGATTCATCCACAGACTGTGTGGCGCGCAATGAATCTTGAGATAATGACGAATGATCCTTTTGTTTGTTTCTGATAAACTGTGCTCTATATCAACCAATCACAAACAAGTACATAACACTCCCTTTGATCAATCAATCATTAGATATCAATGTCAAACATTGGATATCAATTAATAGACATCAAACACCAGATTTACTACAGTTGGGTCAGTCAGCCGTTGACTTCCTTTCACTTCAGCTCACTGAAAATCAGACTAGTTAGTCACTGAGAGCATGACAGCTTTCATTTATGTTGCATGGTAACAGCATCATTACCAAGCAACAATAACACAACCATGACAATAAAAGAAATGCCCTAAAAAGGCTTGTGTGTAATACTCAGAAAACGGGTAAAAGTAACAATTAATAATAAGAAATATAAAACATAAAGTCTGTTTGTAACAGGGCTGTACTTAAAAGTGTAAAAATGTCATATCACAGCCATAACTCAACAATAAAATCATGTACATTTTTATTATTATTAGCGACACTGGTAACCTTTGCAAGACGTGTGTAGGGTCTGCTGCTTAAAGGACACGTGGACATCTAGTGTCTGATCTTTAACACTTCTAATATCATATTCAAATCCCCCGAACTAAGGATCCTCGCGTCAGGTGTAATATTTCGACTCTGTGACTCTCGTTTATTGGGAGAGTCCTCCAGTCGGAGAGTTTGGGAGTCAGAACATTTGGATTCAGCCGAGGTTAGAGGAGTGTGGTAGTGACTGGGATTTTCTCAGCATGAGTCCGAGGGAGCGACTGAGTTTGACCTCTTCAGCCACTCGTTTGCTTCCATCACTATCTGCCCACAGGCACTTTGAAAAAGATTGTTGTTTTCTAAGGTGCAGCTTGTATAATCCTCCTGTTATTTCAAGCCTGTGCATCATTTCTTCCCACTAATTTCCTGGAAGTTCCCAGTTATTGTGAAGGACAAGCCCACACCTGCCCACAGCACAAGCCCAGTGTGTCCGACATTAAAACCAGCAGGACTCTTTGTGGTCCGTATATAAGGCTTTTTAATCACATTGTGAGTCAGCTTTTGCAGCTTTCATTATGATTCTATTTTTCCCTCCTTTCCTTTCACATACTCTTATAGTGTCATTTTCTATTATTAAGCGATATGGAGAGAATATTCTGGAGTCCTCATCACGGAATAAAAGAGGTGTTTGTGTGTAGAAGCGTTTGCTGAGGGTGGATTTGAATTTCACAACAGTTTAGAGAGCTCATTGTGGAAGATGATTGCTCATCGTGTGTGTGTGTGTGTGTGTATGTGTGTGTGTGTGTGTGTATGGTGTTCCTGCTTTCATCTTGATGATGCAGCGCATGTGTTTTTTCTGTCCCTCTGTCACCCTGAGGTCAATATGAAAGACTCAGGGCTGAATGGGACCTCTCCAGGTCTTTGAAATCTCTTGTCCGGCCTCTATGGAAATACTGCACGTACACACACACACACACACACACACACACACACATACACACACAGAGTGTCATGCATGCAAACACTCACTTATACTGAGCGCACAAGTACAAAAGGTGCATGTGGAGAAACTCATTCACACACACACACAGATGAAGCGAAAACAGCCATTTACACCTGGTGGGTGTTTGATTATCAATTAAGCTACATCTCTCTCTCAGGCTGTTTAGTCCCCAAGGTGTTCAGCTTTGCCTCCTCAATCAATCTACATCATCACCTACCATACCGACCGGCACATTGTCACTCTGTGTGTGTCTGTGTGTGTCTGTGTGTGTCTGTGTGTGTGTGTGTGTGTGTATTGTGTCAAACTCAGACTGTTATATCGCAACTAATCTTTGCCACAAAGATTCAACTTTTTGTCATTAAAATTTCTAACTAACTTAAAAAAGAAATCCAGTTTCTTGAGAGTAACACCCTCCTTCCCGCCGTTTTTCATAATATCTTTTTCATTTTGTGTGTGTACAGTTTTACAGTCTATCCTCATTTCACTGCTTTGCTTATTGTACATTTTATCTCGGCATGTGACAGATAAAACTTAAAACTGCTGCTTAGTGGCTGCATCGCTTATACCTGAAACATCAAATAATTATAATTATAATAATCAAATTGACACGATCTTATATCATGGATGATCTTATTTTGTTTAATTTTCAGATGAATCGTACAGATCGCGTCAATAAAAGTTTCTATATATGGATATTTGATGTGAAATTTCTCTGCCAAGCTAAGCGAGCTAGCCCGCTAACCGCAGTCCAAGACGCTGGAGTTACAGTCTGCAGGACGAAATAAATAACAAAAACTCCAGTAAGCAGAAAACTGTGATTGGCTGTGACATAATTCATAAACAGAAGACGGCACTGTGGTGAAGCGTCTCAGCGAGCTGACAAACATCTGAAAGGAGCCTCAAAGCGGCGGAAAGATGCGTTTCACAACTTCCAGTCAGGACTTTCACAATAAAATCAGAGCAGGAACAGGATGCAGATCGTGGATTGCAACTCTACCCGAAAGTCTTTTGTCCAGATCACCCACCCTGAAATATGTATTATTTAAAATAAATAACACCTGAAACATATAATACAATAAAATTACTATGTATTATAAAACAATAATATGATATATCGCAATATTTGAGCTGGACTGTATCGACCCTAATCCTAACCTGCCCAAGCTTAGTGTACATACATACATATATATATATATATATATATAGCTGTGTGTATATATATATATATATATATATATATATATATATATATATATATATATGTGTGTATATATATATATACACATATATATATATATATATATATATATGTATATATATACATATATATATATATATATGTATATATATATATATATAGTGTGTGGGCTACTAGATACTTTTGATTACTGTCATCAGTTTGTATTGTTGTAGTCCCAGATACAGATGATGTGATCAAATTTCCAATCTGGACAGACAAAACAATAAAAGTTGATGAATTAGTACAATATTTTAGGTTTTTTATTTGTACATAAACACATAGCATGAACATTTTTGACGAAGATGTATTAAAAGTTGTTTTGGGAAGATGACAGTCTGTGCTCAAAGGCTTTACACAGAGGCAAACTGAACATGTATAAGCACAACCTAACAGCTAACACATGCACAAACATGCTCTGCAAGAGTAAACACAACAAGCAACTCATCACAAACCCACCATCACCATTATCTTTGATTTGAAAGTGTTTTTTAATTCGCCTGTCGCCTTCTTCCCACGACAAACATGAGGCTGATAACAATCACACCTGGTTATTCCCCAAGGGGCAACAGAAGAAGAAGAAGAAGAGGAAAGAGGCACAGAAAGAAACCTGCACTGCAACAAAATGTAGAAATGAGCAGGATGACACGGGCGGGAAAGAGGAGGGAAAAAAAGAAGACAAAGAGGAGAGGTGCAAGAGTTTGAATTGTTAAAGAGGCCGGGGACGAGAAAAAGAGGGAGGCTGGCAGCTAAGGCAAATGAAATCAATTTGAGAAGCATTGAAATAATTGGTTTCTTAACAGAACGGTGTCCTGGATGCCGTCTACCTCTTTCTATTTAGCCTCAGCCACAGAATAAGTCCACCTCTGGCTGGAATGACAACATCAACACCTTGTTTTTATTCAGAGCCGCCACAAAGGTGTGTGTGTGTGTGTGTGAGAGTGAGAGAGTGTGTTTGTGTGTGTGTGGTTTGTGCAAAGAAAAACTCCTCTAAAATGCCATAATCAAAGAGGAATTATATCAACAATTGCAGCGTGTGCGGTTGAATAACATTCAGAATCCAGCAGTGTGCCCTTTTAACTCAGGCTGTGCAAAACTGGAGCAGAAAGGCCTTTTATACTGAATAATAGGGGCAGAAATGGAATCAAACCAGTGCGATTGCCCTGTGATTCACGCCAAAATGCATCTAATCTCACATTAAGATACATTAATCTGCTTTATAATTGACATTTTAAAAATAGCACTTATGAAATTAGCAGAGAAAAGGGGAGAAAAGGCTTGTATGGTCAATTACAACTAACACTTGGGCTTGGCACAGGAGCCATTGGACACAAGCCATAAGTATTTAAATTACACAGAACCAGAGGGCCTGATTACACCAATGCTGAATTTAGAAGCAGTAATTGTAGTCGCAGGCTCACAATGATGCTATTCACAGCCTCTTTTGGAGGGAAGAGGGCTTTCCTGACTCAGGGATTTAAATTACCAAATGATGTTCAGGTGTCGTGTTGATTAGAGTGGCACAGAACATGCATCATTCCCACACTGACAGGAGTCACACGTGTAAACCTGCGCCGAAACACTCCCTCCAAAAAGTGTGTGTGTTTCTGTAAATGCGTTGTTGGGCTGCTCATGTTGGGTGGAAAAGGTCGTGAGGGGTTCATTCACACCTGAGCAGCTGAATGGTTACTTTGACCCAGCTGATGGGTCATTAAATGCACATTTACAGTGTGATTATATATATTTCATATATATATAGTATCAAGGCAATGAGACAGGAAATAAACCAGTGTATGGATAATAGTTAACCCAGAAATAATTTCAGGTTCTATCAAATGAACAACAGCATAAATGGTCAAAGGTTTTGGATGAACGATTGAACTGTAATTATATACTGTAGCACCTTTCATGCAGCTCAAAGTGCTTTACAATAAAAACACAGGTTTACAAAAGGAACGTTTTTGCATGAGCTTAAGAAAAATAGCACTTTAGCAAAGTCATTGGATCAAACTGTCCCATAGTTTCCCAGCGGCGGGGTTAAAGTTATTATTTTTAACCCAGTAGTTTTTTGTAATGCATCTTCTACCATCTTGGATTTTAAAATGTTCTTAAAATTCAGATTTATTTGCATGAAAATGGATCTCAGTTTCTTGTCTCGCTGCATCACAACCTTCAATTCCTGGAAATAAAACTCTCAAACTATAAAAAACACATTTTTCTTGGTGTAAAATAAAATATAATATGCATCTTTTGTATAAGTATCTTAACTTATTAACTGAAGAATTGAAATAACTTGTACCAGTATTCACTATTTCTAAATGTGACATTTTTCTGCAGTCAAGGTGTTCTCTATTACTACTGCTATTTTATAACTGAATATTGGAGCTGAATCCTCGTCGTCATTGGTAAAGATAATCAGTTTGTTACTTCCTGGTTAAAAGCTTTTCAAAATAACATCTTTTACTAGTTTGCAAATACTTTACTGCTGAGTTACTGAACTTACAAACAGTCCTTGTATCTGCCTTTTGTACCAAACTCAAAGAAACAGTTCAACTATGACAATGTTAAAAACACTGACTTACATCATTGACTTAGTGTGGTGTGGTGAAAGTGAACAGGTCAGGAGTGAATATGAATCTTTGATCTGAAGGGATGAACAGGAAGTACTGTGTCCTTTACGTGTTTTCCTTTCAGCCCCGACCTTATACCTTTGAAAACCTACATTAACCATAGTATATTTACCATGACCACAATCTTCCTGTAAACTCCAGACTGTAGTTTTCATGTGCAGATGCTGTGGACACGTTTGTTTTAATACAGCGGCATTAACGTGATCCAGGCTTTCACAGATATACGTCACCTTTCTGCTGCCTTTTACATTAACGTATACTTTTAATGGAGCTGCGGTCAGGAAGGAACACAAGCGAATGCAGCCAGTATCATTCCAAACACGTCATATTCACCTCCTCCCGGTTTCATGCAGGCAGAAAAAAAGCAAACATCAGTCCTCGGAGCACAGGCAGCCTGTGGCAAGGAAGCGGTTAACTCAGAGGCCTCAGCTACAAAGGCAGACCACGAAATGTCACAAATCAAAAACTCAAAGTTTCACAGCCACTGAGGGGAAAAATACCACACCACAGCCACACCACGATATTGCCTTTTGGTCTCGACTTGATAGGGGCAAAATGCATATTCATGAAGTAAGCAACTTGTGATCCCAAACAAAGTAAAGCCCTGGCTTAGGGAGATTGGGCCCGCCGTTAATGACTTCTTCGTTTTAAGCCCGCATAAGAAAGCCCCCCGATTTCCCCGCGCTTGTAGTCCATGAGAATATTTAATACCGTTATTAATCATTTTTAATCCGTTTGCTTTTAATTAAGAAACAGCATGTTGCTGTCCTATCAGCCTGTGCCAGCGCACAGATTAATTGTAGCTTAAGATAGCCGGCCGTGATTGGTGTAATGTATTAGCTAACAAGACGCCCGGCTTCTAAAGATACTTGTACACTACCTTGGGAACTTGGCACCACTCCAGGGCCCCCCCCCCCCCCCCCCTCCTCCCTCCTCCCTCCCTCTCTCCCTTGCTCTCTCTTACTCCTCTATCTCTCGTCCCGTGTGTCTTTCCTGTTTGATGCTGCAGTCAGGCATCTTTGGGAAACCTTCCCTCTCATCTCTGTACGCCGCTGTGTTTGTAGCACCGAGGCTCTGATGGCAGGCCAGGCTATCCCTGATGAGGGAACGTGGAGGAAGGAGTCTTTCATTCTGTCCCTGGCCGGGGGTGATACTCTGTAACCTATAGCCCCCAGTGCCAGGCGCAGACTCTCTTCCAGACGAGTTCAATTTGACTCACTTGGCCCTCACGTCTGGATTAGTCTGTCAGGAAATTGTGGCTTTATGGTTACATCCTCATTAGGTTGTTGTTTTTTTTATTTGGAGAAGAGGGAGGGGCTTTACCACAAGTATGGGATGACACCGGTGAACGAGAGGCACCTAAAGGAGACGGTGCCATGGCGCCACCCTTTCACCACCAGTTTCCCCCCCTGCCCCTCAGTGAAGTGCGTGAGGGGAGAGGCTGACCCAGTCACACGTGACTGAACAGCAGGTGGTGCTCAGATTTGGTTCCATGCTGGGAGAGAGGTTTGCATGGACTGTGAGCTTTATATGCAGCTAATCACTCTAATGCAGCTGCCGCATAAAGGTTAAAGTCACATTAGGAGCAGAAACACATGATCACGTTTGATTGATTTTTTTTTTTTTTTTTTTTGTCGATTTCTCCCCTTCTCCGTCTTTATTGGCTCAAAACTGTATTTTCTTCTCTTGTCCTGCAGTTTCTCTCCCCTTTTTCCTCTCTGTCTCTACAGTTACAGACACAGGAGCGCCTCTTACAGGCAAATGCCCCAAAACAAGATGTTTGTGTTCATGTGACGAAGTCCTCTAGTGGCCGCAGGAGTTATGACCAGAGCGAAGCAGGAAGTTGTTGTCACAGATCTGAGCAGTGGATGGATGAGTCTGCAAAACGTCAGAGAGGAGACCGCGGTTTGTTTTTGTAAAGCATCACCGTGATCGTTCCCTAACCTTAGCCACAGGGTTATTATTGTAACCATGACAACAAAGATCACCTATCATACATCTAACCAAACCTTTACCTTTAGCGTAGTCACATCCTAAAAACATTTATTTTTTAATGTTATTTAATGGTTTTGGGAGGAACAGACACGTGATACGATCCTGCTGATGGTCGTGTCAGATGTGTCGTTGGAGACGTCACGGGGAAACGCTGCACTGTGTCATTTCAATTGGAGGAT
This sequence comes from Seriola aureovittata, assembly GCF_021018895.1. NCBI lineage: Eukaryota > Metazoa > Chordata > Actinopteri > Carangiformes > Carangidae > Seriola > Seriola aureovittata. The sequence goes on along the minus strand of NC_079367.1, from coordinate 2,993,333 downwards.
TTGCACCTTTAGTCTTTCCTCTGTAGGATGTACAGCAGTGTCTTCCCTCAATTTTCCATTTTTCTATAGATTCTTTTTAGAATCATCATAATAGCATCACAATAATCCTTAATTTTATTTATTCAACACACTCAATACAAATAACTTTGCTGATTCAAAGCATTTTTGTCATCATCACTCAAGTGCACATCATCAGCATGTACTTGAGTTTGCATGAAGATGCTTCTTCTGTCTTCAGTTTATCTTTGTTATCATCGACGTGAATTCAGTCTGTTGCCGCCTTCACCACCTGCGTCTCCAGGAGAAATAGTTACGAACCCGTAAGTGTCACGAATCATTGAACAACCAGTGCGTCGCGGCCGGGTTCATCTTCTTTAACGTCCCCAGTTGGCGTCGGTGCTACTTGCAGCGTGTTGTGTGTATTTGGTTGTGTTGTGAGTATTTGCAGCTCACGTGTTGTCAGATTAATTGATTGTTGTGTTTATTTGCATGTGTTTACTTACGCTGCAGTGTGTTGAGCTCTCAGGGCCACCGTACCCGTCAGCGACAAAACATTTTAGTGACTCTTATGTCGTGGTTTCACTTTTCGGGAACCTGTAACTCACCGCTCTCGTCACTCTTGTTTCCAGCTGCAGTTTTTATTTGTTTGCATTGAAAACAACCCGATGTACGCTACATACACAGTTAGCAGGGTGAACATGGTGGATAATTTAGCTGCTAAAGAACCAGATATTTCTCTCAGGAATTGGTGGTGACAAGCTTCAATTATTTATATGATATAAAAGAAAGAATAAAGGGGAGAAAGTGACCCCTGAAACTGACACGTCACACTCCACTAGAGAGAAGGGGGAACCCAGTTTTAATGCTGAGACCCTCTTTGTTAGGATCCATCTAGAGGCTTTTATCCAATGAGGACAGTCTTCGTCCTGCTCCCCTGATGCCTGGGGTGAAATTCCCGCAGGACTTTTCTATATCTGCATATTAAAAACTTTACCACCTGAAGGACAGCATTTCAATATACAGTCATAGAACAAAGGTAGAAAACAATGAACATGGAGCAAATGAAGAGTGAAAACAATAAAATCAAAGTGTAGAATTCAGCGTCTCTGAGCTGCGTGGAAGTGAAATAATCTTTGATGATCTGAGCTACAACTCTGATGAAAATGGAAGCCTGCCACAAAAATCAGATTACACAAGTGCCTTACAGTGTGTGTGTGTGTGTGTGTGTGTGTGTGTGTGTGTGTGTGTGTGCGTGCGTGCGTGTGTGTGTGCACGTGGAGCTGGGTGTGATGGTAATTTTGTGTATGAAAGAATAAATAGACGGCTATTTTCAGTACTAATCTCAGCATCTGCCTCAAAGGGACTCTGTCTCTCTCTCTCTCTCTCTCTTTCTCTTTCTTTCTCACACACACACACACACACACACACACACACATACGTCCTCTACACACCTGTCTTTCACACACACACACACACACACACACACACACACACACACACACACACACACAGAGGCTAGTCTCTCCAGTGAAGAGGAGCCCATTGTGTGTGATGAGAGTTAGATTGGATGGCTCCCCGGGGAGCTGCTCTCCATTAGCTAAGGTGATCTAACAGGTAATCAGCAGATAATTAAAAGGCTTCACTTCTCTGATGGGAGGGGCTGAGGGAGTCGCAGTTGCGTATGTGTGTGTGTGTATGTGTGTGCGCGCGTGTGAGATGCGTGCACACACACACGTGAACTCTCATGCATGTGTACCTGTGTGTATGCATGCAGTCGTTTCTGAATGTCACGAGGGCAGGAGGCTCGTGGTCGTTCTGCGTTATGGCGGGACATGCATCACTTTTATAGACACTCCATCCTTCCTGGAAAAGTATTTTGGATGGATATTGGAAGGCAAAGTCCAGGTCAAATTATCCAGGATGTCTGATACAGATAAGGACGAGCGCACACAGTCTGTATCTGTGCGTCTCTTACTTTGTGTGTTCACTTCCTGTTGCTTTCCAGGATCGGCCGAGTCCACACATAAAACACATAAAACACATAAAACACATAAAACACGTCATGATACATTTGATATTGATCTACTGGACACTAAAAATAGTGTCGCAGAAAAAGTCCTGTAGTAAATCATTGTGTATCACATTCGTTTTACATTTCCATCATTACAAAATCAGTCTATAATTGTGATTGGCTCAAAACAATACTGTTAAAGCTTGTTAATGATGCAATAAAAATCCAGATTTTATTTAGTTTACCCAAAGATTCCTAAATATCCAACCGGTGTTAAAAAAAATTAATAAAACCTAAGCTGTTAATCCATATACCTCTTAACCTTTGTATCGACCGTGCGACCGTTGTCCCCCCGTGTCAAAATGACCCGATCTGTTTATTACACATGAAGTATAAGATTATTACCCAATAATTGCATTACACCGTTTAAGTCTTTCCAACTCATTATCATGACTTTTACACTTTCTTTTGACAGAGTTTGATGGTCTATAAACCAAATTTACAGAAAAATAGATTTTGTGTTTAAAAAAACAAAAAACACTTGACTATAGTTTCAATCAAAGGAACACATGCTATAAATTTTAATAAAACACCAACAGTGTATTTGCAAAACGTGTAGTAAGGAACTATACATGTTATTATTTATTATTTTCAGGCAGTTATGTGAAAAAAAAAAAATATTTCTGATATAAAAACATTAGTAAAAAGGTCAAATTTGAAAAAATTTGAGATACATTTAGACATTTAACAGTATTGATTCCTGTGTTACTTATCGGTCGCCAATGAGCTGCGATTGGTTCTCGTCATTCACACTGTAGTGACCCCCCCCCCCCCCCCCCCCGCACAGACTGATAACACTCACCTGTCTGTCTGATCCTCTATCTCTCCCATCAAGGAAATGATTTGTGGTCGGAGCATGTTCTAAGGTTTTAAAACCAGGAGGAAATAAGGAAGTGATTATTTCAGCCTTTTAGTCTCGTCCTTAACGACACGGTCTTCACGAGGAAGGAAATCGCACAGTGATGGACAAAAAAAAAATAATTCCAGGATCTTCATTAGTGTTTTTATCCTGTTTCTAAACTCTGTTCTGCCCAAGTACAGTTTTCATCATGAGTTGTAACGAGCTGCTGCAGTTTTGCAGTGTAAGACGGGGTTGCACTTTTAGCATGTTAGCACGCTACTGTTGGCATTTACCTCTAAACATTATATACCACATATTTCAGTGGCATTTTATCAGTCCCTTTCAAACACTATTTGTTTTTGCTTTAATGGCGGCACCATTAAACAGAACATTTAACTCTTTGATCTTCTTACGTCTCGTTTCTCTCTTTAACTCCTCGGAGGACCTTGGAGTTTTTACCGTGTCTGTTTTTTAAAATAATACAGCAATCAAGATAAACAGTGGGAATCATGAGTCATGAGTCGTTTCATCAATCACAGATTCTGTCTAACAGAAGCGACGAATGTCTCTCAGATATCTCTGTACTGTATTTGACATATACACAATAAACGAGCAGAACCACAGAAAGCAGCAGCAGCAGCTTCCCACAGCTGAATAAAATCTGAGTCAAATGGTCTCTATTCAAAGATTTTGGTTTAATCTCATTGGTTATACAAACATGTGCCGTTTATTTCTGCACACACACTCGACCACACAAAGACCCGGTGCTGTCCTCGCACAGTCGGTCCACAGTGGCTCCTGACAGAGAGGGGCTGCGATTAAGCTGATATTAACAGATAGGTCAATGTCTATTTTCTGCTCCACTTAAAGCTTCACTGCTGTAAAAATTGCCCCCTCTTCCTGAGAGGAAGCACAATACAGGGAGAGAAAAGAGTGTGTGTGTGTGTGTGTGTGTGTGTGTCATTGTGTGACATCTACATGTGGCAGAAAGAAGTTGAGGCAAATCAATACTTGCCGACAATGGATTTGATTTGAGGTGAGGGTTGTAATGTTAGATGGATGTTGTAGATGGTGTGTTACAAAACACACACACACTCACACTCACACTCACATTCGAAAACGCTCGTTCATTTAGCTCGCCGTACAAAAACAAGGGAAGACACTGGGCAGTCACCTGTTACGAACTACAGATGTTTTTATCGTTATGTTTTTATTTTCCGAGGCAAAAGACGCAAAGTGAATTTACATCGCTGCATTTTCATGGTGACACAAGACGATTAGAAGCTCGTGTTGTGCGTATATTAACAAACGGTGAGTCTGTGAAATACTGAAAACCTTATCTCAACATGTCTGACAGAGACCTTCACTTGTGGTAGTCGTCCATCAAACCGTTGTGTAGTATGGTTTCTTCGTACATCATACGAAAGCGTGGGCCTCTAAGACCGCAAAGACCGTGAATCCGCCTCATTCTCTTTCTGAAATTTGACTCATCGCTGTCCTTTGTTGCCTAGGAAACAAAAGAACGCATTTCTTGGAGGAGCCTTCAAAATGGGAGGGACTTGTCACGCCGCTGTGACGCAATCAGCCTTCGAAAGACATGGCCCCTGAATTGAGACACAGCTGTGGTGATGCATTAACAGACAACTGGCTGATGCTGTATGTTTGTCAGATAATCAGGAACCCCTGGCATCGAAAATGAACGGACTGCAGTTAGACTTATTATTTCACCAGCCGCGACCTCGCCGTCAAAGGAGACGCATCAATCGTTTATTGGTGGTAAAACGTACGAGCAGCGTCTTGAGGACGGGGATGACGGAGCAGGATGACGGCTTCTGGACAGATCCACCGTTACTTCTTGAGGAAACGGAGAAAACTGACCATTGCACAGGTGTTTACACCTCCAGCAGATGTATGGCTGGTGAGCTTGTGATGTTGATGAACACATCTGGGACGACTTGGCTGGTAACTGACCTGACGGCTTCCACAAGGAACCAGCCGTCACTGCTTCCTGCCTCCGCCAGTCCAGATAGACCAGCAGTGATCGGAGTTCATTGAGACCTATCTTTACTCATTAGCACTCACCAACACCATGTGGAATATGAGCTGAGAGAGGAGGGGGAAAAAAAAAAGCCTCATCAGAGGAGGATTGATCTCTGCGAGAACGCTGATCGACATGTTTCTCCCATGGGTGGGCGGTCGGGTCATCAGCATTAACACGCATACCCAATGGTCAATTTAGCAAACACACGAGAAGGCACAGGAAAAGCCTGAACGCTGGAACACACACAGTCTCTTTAACATGTATAGAAACACTTGTGGAGAGCACTTAGAGCCGATGGGGAGGTGAAAAGATGGAGCATTTAACCTCAGCTATAACACATACAGAGATGGGCTCATACTGTATGGTGTAATGTAGGCATTTACCTCTGTAGGGGGGCACTGAGAATATGAGCAATGATCCAAGGGTGTGTGTATGTGTGTGTGTGTGTGTGTGTGTGTGCGTGCTTAAACACACACACACACACACACACACACACACACACACACACACACATTCACACAGCACGTGTCCCTGCATCAGCATGCTCCTGCCCATGTGTCCATGGGGTATGAATTTGTTTGCTGATATGCATTTGCTTGTGTTTATGCGCGCACACATACAATTCAGGCTGTTTTTAAGTATGTTTGCATGCACACATTTGGCAGAGAGGTGGGGGTTAAGCTGGTGCCGAGGTTCCTGTAATGAGTAAGCATTGGGTGGCCGGGGCTAAGATAAATGGCGGGGGCCTGCCACTAGTGCAGCAGTCAGCAGGATGCACCAGGGCCGCGGGCTTGTTTGTGCCAAATGGAGCTCACAAAATATCAAAGGCCAGCCATCCAGAAGACGCAAGCGTCTGACAAATTTTAAATTAGCCAGAAAGAGAGAAGGGGAGGGAGGGAGGGAGGGAGGGAAGGAGGACTGGGAGGTGGAGAGAGTAAGGAGGTGTACAATGTGGGTTGATGGAACAAAAGATAAGAAAGAGGCGGACGGGTGTAAGAAAGTGAGAGAACGGATGAACAGGAAGGACGAGGAGAAAAAAAATAAACTAAATTATGCAATCTTTTTGTCGTCCAGCGATATCCACACTCCTCCCTCCTCTCCTCCCTCCTCTCCTCCCCATTGTTTTTTTTTTTTTTTTTTGTGCCATAATGGCCAGAGCCATTATCGTCATTAGCCGCTGAAGCTGTTATTATTCCAACTGCGTAGTTACAAGAATTTCTCAGTGGGGCTGAGAGTGCAACACAAACAAACACACACACACAGGAGTGGAACACACTCGGCCAAAGCCCACTATGTGTTTAGATGTTTCTGCATGTGTACACACACACATACGTATATTTACGTATGTATTTATGCATGTGTGTATATTTGAACGCCACTGTCCAGCCTCTGAGCAGCTGCCAGTTCTGCTGCTGGTCCACGAGGCCGTGAAGCGAACCGCACTCAGAGGCGTTACAGCACAGTAACGCTACAGGACAGGATGTAACGCTGGACAGCTGTCATAATCACGACGATTTTATTTAGATTAGATGAGTGCCAGATAAACAGAAATATAGTATTTACATTATTTTTCACATATTTAATGCTCAAAATATTTTGGTAAAGAAAGTGAAAAAAGCTGAATTAACAAATTTTTTTGGTTTGTTTTGGTGTTTTTTGGCCACTAATCAAGCTGTAAGTGCAATACTGACATGTTATGACCTAATAAAGTTGAATGGCTAACATGCTAACATGACTGTTATTTTATATTCACCCTCCTTTAAAAACATCTGGCTCTCTACCTGTTAAATGCTCCACTGTGTTAGCTTGTTGCTCACTGTGTGTTTCTGCTGGTTAGTGGGTTTATCAGTGTTCTTTCAAAACCAAAACAATGACCTTAAAAACACTAAAAATTATGATGATAGTCTTTGTGTTTGTTGTTAAGACTGATTTCTTTCACATTATCATTTGATCCGCTGCTGATTATAAAAATATGTATCAGTGAAAGAAAAAAAAACATGACGCCAACATTCACGTATTCACAAATGATCAGCTGTGCTCTGGTCAAACATCAGGATTGTTAAAGTCTGCAGGACGATGACCCTGAACAGAGCCAGACCTCATGAGAACATGTCTGAGCTGAAGCAGCTCCGTGAGGAAGAGCGGTCCAGACGTCCTCCTGCACGTCGAGCAGCTCTGATCAGCTGATCGGCAGCTACTGGAGGAGCTGGCTTCAGGTCACTTAATCCACAGGATTCACTTACTCTCTTCTTGCCGCTGTACACGTCAAGAGAAAAACACTCAACAACTTCAGCTCTGAATCAGCTGCGTGTTCATACACTTCATTCTCCATCTCAGTGTTTATCCCCCCCCCCCCCCCCCCCCCCCAGTTGTCTGAATGCGACTGCTGGGCCCACCTAGTAAAAGAGTTTTCTTTTACTAATGCCAATTTATGGCCTAGCAAGAGCTCCCTCTAATCTTTTCCTACTCATTACACACAATTTCTAGGGCGTTGAGCCAGGGTGCCGATTGGTTCCTTGCAGTGTGTGCAGCGAGGGGTGCCGCGATTGTTTATTATTTATTTGTTTGTTTGTTTATTTATTTACACCGATGCTCCCTCCCTCCTCCCACCTCCTCCACCTTCTCTTTTTTCCCCCCCGTTTCTTTACCCAGCCACATTTCACTCCCATAGTCCCTCGTCTGCATTTTCTATGAATAATCAAAGTGGCGCTAAAGCATGTGGCTCCGCTTCCCTGCATCCGTCTCTCCAGAACAGTCTGAAGGACGAGAAGCTGGGAGACGATGTAAGGACTCTTTTTTTTAATTTATTTTAAGGGTTTAAATAAATCAATTTATCAACTGTAACTCCTCCTGTGATATCTGTTCATATGCAGTTAATTAATCCCGGAGAACACAGTATAACAGACTTAAAATCATATATATTGGCAAACTGTTTACACGTGCCTGCAGTTAATAAATGCTTTTTAACCTGATATAATCAATACTTCAACATTTTATCATTTGAAACCAATATCATGCAGTTTTAGAGCATCATCAAAGATAGAAAATGCACAAAGAACACTGATGTTTGCCTCCTGACAGTGTCACATTGTCACGCTGGCCTAAAAACACCAACAACACATAGTATAACAACATGGATCACTTCTGTCTTTGAAGTATCTTTTATTTATTCATTTATTTGGACAAAAAAAAATAAGTTTCCATCACAAAACAAATAAGTTTTATTCTTTACTACGTGTTTTTTTCTACTTTACAGTAAATTTCTAACCAATCAGAAATGTTGCAAAACTACAGTAATTATAGTAACGTGAATCAGAAGTTTACAGAGCTGCTTCAACCATATTTCCCATAATCAATCGCTTTTGTGTCACATCACGAGTCCTCTCTCTTTTACCTCCAAATAAAGTGTTCTGCATGATCTGGCTGAACTGTTGGCTTGTTTATAACCTGCCTGATTGGGAGATCTCAGTCAGTTCAATCCATAAAAATTAAGCACCAGTTGTAATAAACTGTTAAACGAGGAGGATGGGGATAATAATCTCAAATCACGTGTGAAAGCTCAGATAACGAGAGCTTTTCTTGTTCCAGCGTTTTCCGCTTGTGGCAACCGAATTAACAACTAAATATTGTAAACGCAGGAAAACTATTATCTCAGTCAAGTGTTTTTATGTACCTGAGGGTGTGGGAAAACATTTTTAGCTCGGCTCCAATCACCAAATAAACTTGGAAATATCCCTTTAAGAACAAATGCTGACTCTGAACAACTAAACTGAAGAGTCAAAGAACTACAGCTGGTTCAAACTAGCCTGTGCTGTCCCCCCCCCCCCCCCCCCCCCCCCACACACACACACACACACACATTCACACAGCACGTGTCCCTGCATCAGCATGCTCCTGCCCATGTGTCCATGGGGTATGAATTTGTTTGCTGATATGCATTTGCTTGTGTTTATGCGCGCACACATACAATTCAGGCTGTTTTTAAGTATGTTTGCATGCACACATTTGGCAGAGAGGTGGGGGTTAAGCTGGTGCCGAGGTTCCTGTAATGAGTAAGCATTGGGTGGCCGGGGCTAAGATAAATGGCGGGGGCCTGCCACTAGTGCAGCAGTCAGCAGGATGCACCAGGGCCGCGGGCTTGTTTGTGCCAAATGGAGCTCACAAAATATCAAAGGCCAGCCATCCAGAAGACGCAAGCGTCTGACAAATTTTAAATTAGCCAGAAAGAGAGAAGGGGAGGGAGGGAGGGAGGGAGGGAAGGAGGACTGGGAGGTGGAGAGAGTAAGGAGGTGTACAATGTGGGTTGATGGAACAAAAGATAAGAAAGAGGCGGACGGGTGTAAGAAAGTGAGAGAACGGATGAACAGGAAGGACGAGGAGAAAAAAATAAACTAAATTATGCAATCTTTTTGTCGTCCAGCGATATCCACACTCCTCCCTCCTCTCCTCCCTCCTCTCCTCCCCATTGTTTTTTTTTTTTTTTTTTTTGTGCCATAATGGCCAGAGCCATTATCGTCATTAGCCGCTGAAGCTGTTATTATTCCAACTGCGTAGTTACAACATTTTATCATTTGAAACCAATATCATGCAGTTTTAGAGCATCATCAAAGATAGAAAATGCACAAAGAACACTGATGTTTGCCTCCTGACAGTGTCACATTGTCACGCTGGCCTAAAAACACCAACAACACATAGTATAACAACATGGATCACTTCTGTCTTTGAAGTATCTTTTATTTATTCATTTATTTGGACAAAAAAAAATAAGTTTCCATCACAAAACAAATAAGTTTTATTCTTTACTACGTGTTTTTTTCTACTTTACAGTAAATTTCTAACCAATCAGAAATGTTGCAAAACTACAGTAATTATAGTAACGTGAATCAGAAGTTTACAGAGCTGCTTCAACCATATTTCCCATAATCAATCGCTTTTGTGTCACATCACGAGTCCTCTCTCTTTTACCTCCAAATAAAGTGTTCTGCATGATCTGGCTGAACTGTTGGCTTGTTTATAACCTGCCTGATTGGGAGATCTCAGTCAGTTCAATCCATAAAAATTAAGCACCAGTTGTAATAAACTGTTAAACGAGGAGGATGGGGATAATAATCTCAAATCACGTGTGAAAGCTCAGATAACGAGAGCTTTTCTTGTTCCAGCGTTTTCCGCTTGTGGCAACCGAATTAACAACTAAATATTGTAAACGCAGGAAAACTATTATCTCAGTCAAGTGTTTTTATGTACCTGAGGGTGTGGGAAAACATTTTTAGCTCGGCTCCAATCACCAAATAAACTTGGAAATATCCCTTTAAGAACAAATGCTGACTCTGAACAACTAAACTGAAGAGTCAAAGAACTACAGCTGGTTCAAACTAGCCTGTGCTGTCCCCCCCCCCCCCCCCCCCCCCCCACACACACACACACACACACACACACACACACACACACACACACACACATCCACTATCTCACTTCTGTGCATCAGTCCCAACAGCAAGAACATGGATACCCAGCGGTCCGTGACTATCAGCGAACAGGACAAACAAAATTAATTAAAATGCCATCGTAACTGACTCCTCGCTGTCACCTGGTGCAGAGAGGTAGAAAAGTGTCAGGAGATGATGCACTGTCATGTGGACCGCACATCGCCTCATCAAATATGCATGCGTGTAATCACGCCCGCGACGCAGGAGCACTGTACACGAGTCATTAAAATGCAGAATTTCACCGTTATCTGGTTGCGCGCGCTGATAGACGACGAGGACGAGGGGATCTCCTAATTTTCACTTAAAGCACCTTCGGTTTGAAAATCATTTCTCTCTTCGTTTGCTGGCGACAGTGAGAACAGTGGTTCTAATTAAATCTGATGCTGGACTTGGGTTTAGGTTTACAGATTGAGAGCACACACACACACACACACACACACACACGCACACACACACATGCAGAGGCTCCACTAACAAAATGAAGGCTTCATGATGCTCCCGTGGTACCAAATGATAATCCTCGTTGCTTCATTACTCATCCTTAATCCACTGTTCATTACCCTCAACATAGCCTTTGTCAGTCCCCCACTGGCCCATGTAAGTAATGCTATATCATATCTCCAGTTCCAATCACATCCTTACAACCATCCAGCAGCAGTCATCACTGTCGCCGAACACTCCCATGCCCGGCTCCTGCTCTAAATGGACGGGAGAAAGAGGGACGTACGGATGGGAAAGAGGAAGAACAGTGGAGGGGGAAAAAAGGACGAGCCGACTTCATATCAGCACCGAGATTACTACCACTGAAGACCCGGGTGCGAAGAGTTGTGGGTAATTGTCGTGTTTTTCATTAGCGGTTAGATGAGGATCTGAAGATGAGGGAGGAAATGGCCTCATCATCATCGCTTTGTGTGTATGTGTGTGTGTGTGTGTGTGTGTGTGTGTGTGTGTGTGTGTGGGCCTGTGCGTTTGCAGATCACACTCTTGATCACAACCGTCCCCGCTAACTGCAAAAGGAACAAATTGTTCTCTCTTTCTCTGCGGCGGCAGGCCCCACTATATTCCACCATTACCTCCGAACATTGAAAGAAACAAGCCGTCCTAAATGACGAGCCGGAAGATTGCGGGAAGAGTGAGTCGCAGGAGAAAAGAGGAGGGGAAAAAAATGGTAGTGGGGTGGGTGTTGGGTTTAGTGTGAGGCCAAAAATAAGACGGGAGATGAGGAAATAAAAAGAAATGTCTGCCAAAATTGTGATGAGACGCCAATATCGCACAGGCTGGGATGAGGAGGGAAAATTAGAGCAGAGGAGAATTGAAAAGAGACACAGATAGTAAGAGGAGAGCGGAAAGACAGAGAGAGAAATGGAGAAGATAGGAGGAGGTAATGAGTGAGGCGCTGAAAGACTCACACAGACCAGAAAATAAAGCTTTCTCTCTCTAACTTTTTTAGGACGTGTCTTCCAACCGACGGGGGAGCGCTCTCTAGCGACGACACAGAGGATTGTAGAGAAGCCTCAGCTACAAAATATTATCCTCTCATCCCATGAAGTCTCATCGCACTGTAGCTGGATTCATCTCCTGCTCAAAACGTGCATGTGATGAACCATCGAGGAATCCGTGAACCAGCGTGTCGACAAGTTTCAACACACCAAATATCTCTATATGGATAGATAAATAAAAAAAAATTAATAGTAGCAAAAATGCTAACAGTCATAGATTTGCACATTCTTGTTGTATCGAACAAAGCTAATAATGTCAGCATGCTAACGTGCTCACACTGACAATGCTAATACGCTAATGTTTAGCAGGAATAATGCTACCATGTTCACATTTGCTAACGTATTTTTATATACGTATATTTTCTGCAATTAACCAGCTGCAGAGTAGACAGTCTGCTTCCTGTTTACACCGGCACGCACATGCCCAGTGTGCATGAAAACGCTCGTCCGGGTGGAGTTTGTTTTTGTTTTAAAACGCCGTAGCCTGAATCAAACTGTGCGCCAATCGACCTGGTAGATGCTGACATACTTCACACGATATTGTCCACGGAGACAAAACTTAATGCAATCCAGCTGTTATTAGGCGTTTTAGACGGAAGCGTGGTTAAAATCTGTCAACACGACAACAGCTTTCACTAAAGTGACCAATGAAAAACAGTTCGGCAGTTAATATATCATTGAAATATCGAATGTTGACCAACGGGACTGTCGCCGGGAAACAGGGACGTCTTTCAGCCACGAGGTTAAGTAGTGGCCTAAAACACTTTGATAAAAATATTTGTCAAACTATCTATATAAGGTGAATAATAAAACTTCAAGCTGCTTGTATTTTTTGCCTCACCTCAGTGGACAGTGTAGTCTGTGTGCGATGCTTTCAGCAGCGTTAGTGCAGGGTGGGATAAGGCAGCAAACTGACAAACACAAAAGGCCTTATCAGCACTTCTTCTTTTTTTACCCCTCTCTCCCTCCATCTCCTCATCTCTCTGCAGTGTTAGCACAACAGCTTCAGAGGTTACCACTCAATTAAGCCTGGCTGTTCATTTACGGCCGTGACAAAGACCACTGTCTCTCGTCCTCCCCTCTCTCTCTCTCTCTCTCTCTCTCCCTCTCTCTCTCTACCCTCTAACCAAACTTGTAATTACAGTGTTGGACAGCGTGCTCCACACTGACCCACTGTAAAATATGACCATCAATTTGGCCCTTATCCCTTCATCACCGTTCCTTCTCTTCCAATGGGGCCGGTAGATGTTGCTCACCCCAGCCCCTTCCCTCCACCACTGGCCATTTTCGCCCCCACCCCACCCGCCCCCCTTCACCTAACCCCTCTCAACTGCCACGCCGCAAAGCGTCAAGATGAGGAATATCGCCAAGCACTATCTCCCTGTAATGAATTACTTTCACTTTTAACCCCAGACAGATATCCACTTGAACTTACCTCTGCAAATCATGTTTTTTTTCTTTTCTTTTCTCCTGCTTCATCCCCCACCTCCACACCCTGACAACCATCCCTCTTTAAAACCACATACACTAAATTAAAATATTAAGTCAGTCCATTTAGAAGTTGCTGGTGCAAGCGTTTGTGTGATGGGATGATTGATAGGAGGGGGGAGGGGGTTACGAGGGTGCTGCGTGTGTGTGTGTCTGTGGGGATATATACTGTACATAATTTCAATAAGGCAATGGAGACTGGCTCGGTGTGATATGAGTGGGCTGTTGATGGTGGAGGCTGGTGATGTAGTTGGCTGAATACTAGTAAAAGTCAATATGTCCAGCGGACGAGCACATCGATACTGGATGATGCTGCGTTATGTTCAGGGATGTTTTTAATGTCCAACAATATGTGCATGATGAGTATGGTAAAGTTAAGGGTAGTAAACATGACAAACAAACAATGGTTACAGAGAGATACAGTTAATGTTAAGTCCCTGAAACACTTTGTTAAAGGTGCATTTCTGCTTGTTTCAAGCCTGAAACACAAAAGCAGAGGTTCCCAAACTTTTCCCAATCATGGCCCATTCGAACATCTCTCAAATATTGGCAGCTTACGTCCGACCACGCAACAATACTGAAGCCGAATAATGTCTTTTCAAAACACGTTTTATTATAATGAACAAACGATCGAACATTCAGGACTGAACTGAAATCAGAGGAAGCTCAATTTTTCTTATTTTGCTTGACGAGAGGAGATCACTGTCGATTCATCATCCGTCTCTCGACTGTCTTTCCTTTTCATTTTGAATCTCCAGTCGTTGCCATGGATGTGATATTTTAGAGCAAAGACTGAGATAGCAAACAAGGATACAACGTGGTCTGGCCGGCGACAACATTTAATTTCATTGGCTTATCACAGTGATGAGCTGAATTTTTAACATTTAAAAACAGTATTTATATACATATATTTTTTTCTTTTCACCGAAATTGTTCTGTTTTGCAATCGATTTATCGGCCCACTTGCAATACCTTCGCGGCCCACAGGTTGGGAACCACTGTTCTAAAGTGTATGTGAATGAGAAAAACCAATATTCAATAAAAGATCAATAGTAGATCTCAGTATGCTGAATTTGGACACAGCTGTGGATAGATCTTTTAAACAACAAGGCTTCAGTCACAATCGTAGATCCATAAGATCCCAGAGGTGCTGGATCGGGTTGAAGTCTTGGTTCTGTCCAGGCCGGTCGAGTTCTTCCAGACAAAACTGAGTAAACTGTTTCTTTAAAGATCCGTCATGTTGAAACCAGAGAATTACAAACATGGTATTGTCTAAAATGTCACTGCATGGCCCAAAAAAATGTGGACTTATTTAGGAGCCGTTAATCAGAGACTGTTAAATTATATTTGCTGTACATTTTGACTATTTGTGAGTTTTTAGATTTTGCTGTGTGTTTATAACAAACGGAGTCAGCCATGTTTAAAGTCCTGATTTTAGTTGGTGCTTGTCACAATGGTGCAGCAGCACAACAGGAAGCAGAGCTGCAGCACATAGAGAGGACACGCTGCTGAGAGGACCGATAGAGGAAAACAAGGCTGGACTCTCTCTCTCTCTCTCTCTCTCTACCCTCTAACCAAACTTGTAATTACAGTGTTGGACAGCGTGCTCCACACTGACCCACTGTAAAATATGACCATCAATTTGGCCCTTATCCCTTCATCACCGTTCCTTCTCTTCCAATGGGGCCGGTAGATGTTGCTCACCCCAGCCCCTTCCCTCCACCACTGGCCATTTTCGCCCCCACCCCACCCGCCCCCCTTCACCTAACCCCTCTCAACTGCCACGCCGCAAAGCGTCAAGATGAGGAATATCGCCAAGCACTATCTCCCTGTAATGAATTACTTTCACTTTTAACCCCAGACAGATATCCACTTGAACTTACCTCTGCAAATCATGTTTTTTTTCTTTTCTTTTCTCCTGCTTCATCCCCCACCTCCACACCCTGACAACCATCCCTCTTTAAAACCACATACACTAAATTAAAATATTAAGTCAGTCCATTTAGAAGTTGCTGGTGCAAGCGTTTGTGTGATGGGATGATTGATAGGAGGGGGGAGGGGGTTACGAGGGTGCTGCGTGTGTGTGTGTCTGTGGGGATATATACTGTACATAATTTCAATAAGGCAATGGAGACTGGCTCGGTGTGATATGAGTGGGCTGTTGATGGTGGAGGCTGGTGATGTAGTTGGCTGAATACTAGTAAAAGTCAATATGTCCAGCGGACGAGCACATCGATACTGGATGATGCTGCGTTATGTTCAGGGATGTTTTTAATGTCCAACAATATGTGCATGATGAGTATGGTAAAGTTAAGGGTAGTAAACATGACAAACAAACAATGGTTACAGAGAGATACAGTTAATGTTAAGTCCCTGAAACACTTTGTTAAAGGTGCATTTCTGCTTGTTTCAAGCCTGAAACACAAAAGCAGAGGTTCCCAAACTTTTCCCAATCATGGCCCATTCGAACATCTCTCAAATATTGGCAGCTTACGTCCGACCACGCAACAATACTGAAGCCGAATAATGTCTTTTCAAAACACGTTTTATTATAATGAACAAACGATCGAACATTCAGGACTGAACTGAAATCAGAGGAAGCTCAATTTTTCTTATTTTGCTTGACGAGAGGAGATCACTGTCGATTCATCATCCGTCTCTCGACTGTCTTTCCTTTTCATTTTGAATCTCCAGTCGTTGCCATGGATGTGATATTTTAGAGCAAAGACTGAGATAGCAAACAAAGATACAACGTGGTCTGGCCAGCAACAACATTTAATTTCATTGGCTTATCACAGTGATGAGCTGAATCTTTAACATTTAAAAACAGTATTTATATACATATATTTTTTCTTTTCACCGAAATTGTTCTGTTTTGCAATCGATTTATCGGCCCACATGCAATACCTTCGCGGCCCACAGGTTGGGAACCACTGTTCTAAAGTGTATGTGAATGAGAAAAACCAATATTCAATAAAAGATCAATAGTAGATCTCAGTATGCTGAATTTGGACACAGCTGTGGATAGATCTTTTAAACAACAAGGCTTCAGTCACAATCGTAGATCCATAAGATCCCAGAGGTGCTGGATCGGGTTGAAGTCTTGGTTCTGTCCAGGCCGGTCGAGTTCTTCCAGACAAAACTGAGTAAACTGTTTCTTTAAAGATCCGTCATGTTGAAACCAGAGAATTACAAACATGGTATTGTCTAAAATGTCACTGCATGGCCCAAAAAAATGTGGACTTATTTAGGAGCCGTTAATCAGAGACTGTTAAATTATATTTGCTGTACATTTTGACTATTTGTGAGTTTTTAGATTTTGCTGTGTGTTTATAACAAACGGAGTCAGCCATGTTTAAAGTCCTGATTTTAGTTGGTGCTTGTCACAATGGTGCAGCAGCACAACAGGAATCAGAGCTGCAGCACATAGAGAGGACACGCTGCTGAGAGGACCGATAGAGGAAAACAAGGCTGGACTCTCTCTCTCCCTCCCTCTCTCACACAGACAGCGCTCACATACAGTGAGGACGAGTGTTGCAGACACAGCTGTCCATAGGACACGCAGCTCCATATGCCCTAGCCAGTGGGGGGGTGGTGGTCCTCCCAGGCCAGCTAATCAATCACCGAGCCCCCCCCGTCCCGCAGAGGTCATCCCGGCTCCACAGGGCAGGGTGCAGAACCCAGAGCACTGTGCCAATAATCGCCGTTTCAGCTGAGCCACAGTGAATTCCAGCTCACCATCTCAACTTATGGGAGGTGAGAGGGAAGAGGGACAAAGGCTGAGGGAGTTTGGAGCGACGCAGTCAGATCTGCACGAACCCAGTGACTCTTCAAACTATTTAAAAACGTCCCGACATTTGGAGGATTTTAGCATCTGAAGGAACCATTAAGAATCGTACAGTGTGTTGAGAAATTTCTATCAGCCTGCTAGCTGTGATTATTGACAGGTGATCGGGTGATTTCTGACGGCTGAGGTATCTCCCATCGATGCAAATTAAATCCAACATTAACACTAATACAGTCGATGCAGCTGTTGAAGGTGTGATGCTGCGTTCCATTGACCTCGGAAGTTTGATGTCCACGCCCCAGTTCACTGCGTTCCAGTACAACAAGTCGGAAGCTTGTTGTTGTTTGTTTTGTTGTTGTTATTGTAAGAGATACCAGTTGATAACAACACATTACATGATATTTTGCGCATACAAACACGGTTGCAACATGTCCACAGATAGAAGCTGGACTGTATGTACTCTTATGTGTGTGTGCAGAGCAGCCATCTTGGATTTCGCGGTCGGGGTTTGGGGTGTTTGTTTTCCTGTTCCGACCTCAGTGATGTTTCTTTTAACCACAATCACTCTATAACCTTGTAAAAATTGAACTATTGAAAAGGAAAACTCCTGATCATTGTGTCAGTTATTTTAACTTTGCACTCACCACTTCTGTTGTAGAGATTTGGAAAGTCCAGAAAAAGAAAGTATGTCGAGGCGAGAAGTAAAAAACCCTGTGATCTTTTCATGGAAGCTTCCAGCTGAAAGTGAACACTGAAATTAGCGCCTTGATTAGCTTTTAGCTAAAATAAAAACAAACACACAAGCCGAACCGATCCGTTTAAAAATCAGCTGTTGGGCCTGAACGTTGTTTATATCTGGTTAAAGTTTTAATCTCACCACTACGTTTTATTTCACTGGCGTGACCAGTAACCATCTTGGAGTATGCTATGGCGCCATGACGACAGGATCTTTTCCTGTTCTCCTCATTTTGCTGACGTGGCTTGAATGCAGCAGTTTGTCTGTTTCGCCTCCTCCCCTCGAGGTGGTTTCACTGCGGTCAAATTAAATACCCATCCTGTCTGATTATGGAACCCGGGCTGGTACAGACTCTTCGATGTTTGTGGATAAATCCAGAACTTGATTCGAATCCTTGACGGAGGCTAATTCTCCTCCAAGAAGTTCACACGGAGGGTCATCTGGCTGCCACTCCTCCCAGTGTCATGTCCATCTGGCCTGGGAGGTGTAATAGCCCTACTAATCTCCCAATAATAGCAGCGGGACTGGGGACATGTCACCGGGGGACCACGGACCCACAGTCCCACAAAATCAATACTTTACGCCCCTCAGGGGGACCCTGCTACCCGAGGGGATGTCAATACTGTCGATTGGGTATTAAAGAACATTTCATCAGTGTGTGTGACAGCAAGAGAGAGAGGCTGTGTGTGTGTTGTGGGTCATTGATGGCGTCTGTGGATGTCCAGGGTGGCCTGTGTATATTAAGGCCCCCAGGGAGGTCCCAAGGTGATGTGCCATCCCTCCTGACTATCGACAGGCGCCGTGACAAACTGTGTCGTCTGCTTTCACTGCAGTCTGTCGTATTCAGCTTGGGGGGACGAGCGAGCGAGCGAGAGCAGGTTAGAAGGCGTTTCTCGCTTTATAGACTTTCAAATCTGCAGATCTTTATAGACGACGTGTGTTTAAGTAGCTCATTCATGCAGCATTTAATAAATAGATGACATATTTGAAGTAGATTACTCTGAGCATTAATACATAATAATCCAGTTTGCTATGTCTGCCTCAGGCTACAGACGTTAGCCATGTATGTAGAGTAATATACAGACCACCAGTATTAACCTGAAAAACATTTGTGTTAAATTCTTAAAGTAAATTAAACACATTTGTGACGAATAGTAAATAACTAGAACATGTTTAGCCTAGCTTAGCACAAAGGAAGCCAGTAACTAAAGGCCTCCCCATCCATGTGCACTTGTTGTTCAACACTTTTAACAAGTGTGTTCCAGCCGGGTTCATCTTTTGTTAGTGTCCCCTGGAAACACTTCCTGTTGTCTTGTGAGAATTTGCAGCTCGTGTGTTGGAAAATTGATGAAGATGTTTTCTGAATTTGTTTGTGTTTGCATGTGTGCGTTGAGCCCTCAGAGCCACCGTAGGACAGGGTGAGTTCAGGTTATGACCTTACAGAATTATACACAGTGACATGTGTTTATCCATGTACGCAGACACTAGTGTAGCATAAACAGACCCGTGTTGTACGTCCACAGCCTTGCTCCATTTTGGGGCATATGAGGCTCTTTAGGCGGGAAAATATACAATAACAAATGATTAAGTCTGATTGGTACCAGTCAGCAAAGATGTAGAGAAGAAGGTGCTTCACCGCCTCTGGAAACTCGTCTTACAAACACCATTTATATTAAATAAATCTATTACATTATTTTATATTATATTATATTGTATAATACTATATTACATTATATGCCACCATTTTTTATGTGGTAAAATGTTATTAAAAACAGCCCTTTTACAGGAGAAGTAAATATAGGTCTCAAAACACCAACTTAACCTGATGTAGGCATGAACTACACGCTGTGTCAGTACACTGTGACATCAGTGATGGGTGTGGTTTTGAGTCCAGCCACGACCAAGCTCCACCTATCAGTGAAGCAGGCTTGAATAAAATGGTTCATGTTGATGTGTTTAAGATTAAAAAGCCAATAATCTACAGGAACGGCACCAACACATAGTCGCTACCGCTGTAATGGAGGAATATCCATGAGGCGACAGCACGTTTACAACTTGTAGTGAAGCACAAGCAACTGGCCGGCGTCCATCCTCCACCAGCTTTGTGCTGCGGGTGCAACTTTTCCTCGCAGAAGAATAAAGCGGCGTTTGTTCCAGAGAAGAAGAAAAAGCCTGCATCAGGATTTTGCTTGTTCTCACCTAGCCAAGGCCACGGGATCGGCAGTGTTCTCGCTGCGCCCGCTGCCTCTGTGCCCTGCTGCCCTCCTACCCAGCCACCACCATCTGTTCCCTGGCACAACCCTCTGCCCCCCCATGCAGGGCAGACCCAGAGTGCTGACACCCTCACACCACACACACACACACACACACACACACACACACACACACACACACACACGGAGAGGAAGTATGTGTGTGTGTGTGTGTGTGTTGTGTGTGTGTGGTCATCCACACATGTGGCAGCACAATCAGATCACTGATGTAAAGATGGAAAGAGCTTCAAACAACAGAAGCTTAGAAAGTTACAACTCAAACTGTTTTGATTCGTCAGTATTTTGCTCATGTGTAATGTTCATTTAAATGTTCGTATATATACACATATATTTTTTTTTCTATGAATAAATTAATGATTGTGTCATAACATAAGATTGTTTGACACATATATCCTTCATTCTGGCAAGAGATTTTCAAACCATTTTCCTAATTTTCCTAATTTTTTAAACATTACAACACAAATTATTCCTGCATCATATCCACCATCTCAAAAACTGACTAAAGCTATTTTGTACATGGTGTGATTTATTGATCATAGTTATTCTGTCCTCTTCAGTTTTGATTGAACAAGCAGCTGACAGTGTTGCCCAGCAACAGTAAACAGTGTTTTGCTTGAGGCTAACGTTAGCTAGCATACTAAAAAACACACTACATACACACTCTAACCTCGTCCATAATTACTACTTACCTAACCTTCACCCAGAGTCTCAACCTTCAAACAGCCATTTAAACTCATGGGGTATAATATCTTCGTCCCCACAAACCTGTCGGACAAGTGTATTGGCCCCCACAAATACAGTAAAACAAACCCACACACACACACACACACACACACACACACACACACTAAGTGCATGCAGACGAGTCGCCCTGCGAGGAGCTGTGCTGCATGCAGCTCAGGCTCAGCCGTCACATGGCGTCACAGCGGGAAACGAGAAGACCATCAGTTCACAACTGCACTGAAATGTGCGTCTTAAAAGAGGCGGACATGTTTGTGTGTTTTTACGGGCGTTTGCTGCGAGCGTGTCGATGCGAATGTGAGCGTAGTTACAGATGAGGATGAAGAAGAGCGGCAGCATGTAGAGGACCTGATGTACGACCAGTTTTAGTAAATATGAATGACAACTGTGCACATCAGGGCAGCTGTGTGTGTGTGTGTGTGTGTGTGTGTGTGTGTGTGTGTGTGTGTGTTGAGAGGAGTCAGTAGCTCCATAAAAAATGACGTTAAGGCCACTGAACTCATTTGCTTTTCCCCAGCTTCAACCCTTGACCTTTGACCTTCAAGGTCAGATTTGCCTCCCTCTCTCCCATCCCCATCCATCAGGCTCTCTGTCCCAAATGGGGAAGGAGGGGGGGGGGGGGGGTCATCTTTGTATCCAACCCACCTCTCATCTCTCACCTCTTTTGTTTTAACCTCTTTAGCCATCACTCCTGGAGGGGGTGGCGGGGCGGTGGGGTGGTTTATGGCCCTGGTGGCTTATGGGTACTGGTGGGAGGGGGAGGAGGAGGAGGAGGTGGGGCTACAAATCTCTGACTCGCACCAAAAGCTGTCAGTGGCGCCCCAGGGGCCCTCAGGCGTCAGCCAACACGGTCACCTTGGATTGGTGGACGTATGAGACTGAGACACACGCACGCACACACACACGCACACACACACGCACACATACACACATGCACACATGCACACACACACACACACACACACACACACACACACACACACACACACAGATTCATGCTTGCAGATGCTGGGGCGAGATAGCAAACAGAGAAGACTTGGCCATGCCGGTATGATCCCACCTTTACACACAAACAGACGCACACATGCATACACATCGACAAGAGGGCAAACTCTGAGACTGTCACTCTGCGCGCACACACACACACACACACACAACACACACACACACACATACACACACACTCTTCCTCTCCCTGTCAGAAACTCGATTAATATTCTAGAAGAGAGGAGGGAGGCCGGCTTGTGTTTACAAGGATTACTGCAGACTTCTTCTTTACCTCCTCTCTGCCCCCCCCACCCCACCCAGCGCCCACCCTCATACTGGGAGGTCTCTTTTCTCTCCCAGTTTGCTCTCGGCTGAGCGGAGCTGTATAATATAATCAGATAACCAGATCAAGATGACTGTGATGTGTTTGTTAATGAAATGGATGCTTTTTTTTTCTCCTCCCAATCCCCCCCCCCCCTCCTTCTTCTTCTCCCAGGTGCAGGCGGGAGAGGATGTCGAGATGCCCCCCCCCCCCTCCTCCTCATCATCATCATCATCATCATCATCATCACCACCAACACCCTGCTGCGCCCTGAAGCATCCTGCGGCACGGCGCCCCGGTGAGGTGTCGGTCAAGAGGGCGGAGTTGGGTAAGTTGTGTGGGTGGGGTAATGGAGGTGGAGGTGGAGGTGGAGGAGGGAGGTGTTAGGAGTGTCAGTGGGATGGCCTGCTGGCCCTCGCCGTCTGGGGGTCACCCCGGCACCACCCACCCACTCTCCCGCTTGGTGGCAGCTGTGCGGGGAGTGCATCCTTCACGGGCACCGCAGGGGGTGGAGGCGGGTGGTGGTGGGTGTCCGACGATGACGGGGAGCAGAGTGGAGTTTTAGTTACACCAACGTTTCCCATTCGGAGGGAGAAATAATTTCAGCGGTGGATCAAACCTCAGCGGACGGAGCCGTGTCTCCGCCTGCATGAAGTCCAGCGCTCTTAAAGGGACAGTCGGGGTTATCTGACCTGAAACAACTCTGCTACTGAGCATCCTCTGAAATAATATATTTATTATATTTAAGCTATATTTATTGTAGAAGGAGATAAGAGAAACTTTTCACACAGTCTAAAGCAGCAGGAACAGTCAGGATCAGACTCATTCATTCATAGATCAGCACTTTGTCGACTTTATCCACATTAGACGTTTATTTTCTGGAGCCAGACCGTCGAGAGTCACACACACACACACACACACACACACACACACACACACACACACTGCCCAGATTACCACATCTGTTGTTAACATACTAACAGCCTTATGAAATAATTACTTCAGTGAGTCCGGTGTTACCTAAACTGTGGAAATACAACCAGAAATCAATTAAAATAAAACAGAATGTTCCTTTAAACCACTGATATTCTGTAAAAGACGACACGATTGGCCGGTATCCAACATGTAACGTAACACGAGGCTGATATCGGCCTCGTATATCGGTGTAGCCCTAGTTGGCACCCGGCCTGGCACCGAACCCCACGACTTGTCTGAGCACATCAGTGGAGCGGCCAGTCAAACACCCAGCGCCGAGCCAACACCGAGCCTCCCCGCCCGGGACGAGCCGCACGACTCAGCAGCAGAGCAGTCACACCAGCCCGACCAAGGGCAAGAGGGGAGGGAACACAGTGATGGAGACTTTCTCTACACGCACAGTCTGATTTTTTTATTTTTTTATGCTGTTTATACTGTGACACAGAGACACAGATTTAAAATCATGGAGCCACCGCTGAAGCTCTCCTCAGGATGTAAGACTAGATCCGCTGCTGAAGTCTTTCTCTCACAGGTGTTTTGGTGCATTTACACTCTAATGAACTCACTGAGTGTGAACGTGTTTCCACATCAGTCGTATTTACTTATATTCAACTAAAAAACGTGAAGGAAACCCGGTCTGAACGCACAGTCACGGGTCAGATCAGTCCGTCAGTGGTTAATAATTAATTATCCCGTAGCACCAACATATCTTTTGGATCAAACATCATTGTGTTGATCTGCCTGTTGATGCGTAGTTTTATTATGCTGAAGCTGAAACGATTTGCATGAAGTTTTTCGTAGTTTTTCGCCAAAAATGTGAATGTGATTTGATTCATGTTGAAATTTTCATTGAAAACTTTCAGATTCACTTGTTGTTTCTAAAGTTGTGCGTGGTTTATTTACACCAGTAACATAACGAGAATAATAGAAGACAATGTTTTCCATTAGAATCTACTGAGAAACATAATCCTTTATTATTGGTCTATTTCTGTAATTATTAATTAATTTAAAATCTCTGAAATTAATGTCAGAAATTACTGATTTTAACATGTTAAATATTATAATATCTGGGCGATATTGTGACATTATTTAACTAAGACTGTTACAATTCATACATTTTCTATACCTAACCTACTCTATATATCGTAAATATGAATTATAGATACTTTTAGAAATTGATTTTGATTTGATAATCCTGATTTATACTGAAACCACTGGATATAAGTACAATTATGTATATATACATATATAATGTAATTACAATTTCTACATTGTTCTTGATACTGATTTCTAGATGGTGACAATGAGTCAATGTCTCATAATTACAATTTAAATTTTTTAAAATGAAATTTTACTAAAATTGTTGTACATAAACAAAATTCTTAATATTTTTTTAGCAATTCACTTATATATTGTTAATTTAATTTTGATTAAGAATTTTAGATTTGAGGAATTTACTTAATTCTATTTAAATTTTATGCATTAACTTAAAAATAAAAAATCTACCTATATATTGTAAATAAGATTTTTATTAAATATGAATTTTATCATTCGGTCGTAGTTATAGTTTGAAGGTGAAAGGAAATTTACTGCAACACAGTACAAGAAGGATTCTGTGGCTGAAATGACTTGAACGAAGCTACAGGATCAGGCATGTTTGCAATCATTCAGTAGCTGATGCAAGTTTTGTTTGTCGTGTGTGTGTGTGTGTGTGTGTGTGTGTGTGTGTGCGCGTGTGTGTGTGTGCGTGTGTGTCGTTCAGCCACTTCACTAGACATTTTACCAGCTTGAAACGTCCACAAACCCTCCTCAGCACAGAGCACATCTCGAGCCCTGCGTATATCCTGCATTGTTTGACAAACCACCAGTAAGACTGACACGCTGCTGGTGCACAGCGGCACAATACTGATGTGTCATCTAATTTCACATCACACTGTGCTACTACAGAAAGGGAAGAAGAGAGGAGAGAGTGCCAGGATCGGACGGTATGGAAGGTACAGACGAAGAATGGAAATTGGGAAAGGAGAGGAAAGCAGTGTGTGGAGGGGGGGTCGAAGGGGGGGGGGGGTTGTAGAGGGAAAGAAATCTCTGTCTCAGCAAAAGTTTTCATTAAAATTTTGAGACAAATGATCTCTGTGTCCTTCTCCTGAAGCTGCCTGGGGCGTCATGCTATTTCTATGCAAATAACAACCTCACGCCTTTGCTCCTATTATTTCTGCTGGAGCTGCTGCAACATGACCCAAGAGAGAGGGGGAGGGAGGGAGGGAGGGAGGGAGGGAGCAGGGAGGAGGGGGAGGAGAGAGAGGGAGAGGGAGAGTGAGGAAGGGTGATATGAAATGAGAAAGAGAAATAAGAAGGAAAATGCAGTAGAGGAGGAAGAGGGAGAGAAGGAACGGCAGAGAGGAGGAGGAGGAGGGTGGAGGAGACAGTCAGACAAGCAGAGAGTGTGTGTGTGTGTGTGTGTGTGTGTGTGTGTGTGTGTGTGTGCAATGGACTCACTGAGGTGTGAAAATATATAACACTAGGAAAGAGAGAGAGGGAGAGATGGAGGGCTAAGAACAACACAAAGACACGGCCATAATTTGTTTGGAGGCTGCCTTTCTTGTAATATATGACACCCCCAGCACGGGTGCTTCCTCACCGCGCACTATTGTTTAACTGTATAGCACTTACGACACTATCAGGACCAGTCCATCTCTTGCACACACACCTCAGGATTTACGTACTGGGCCGTTCCACTGCTGCACTCTGCTGCAAATGTAACACAAGGTGTGAAAACTGAAGCAGCAGAAACATGAATTTACAACACAGTGCATGAAGTGAAATGTGCACCACATCCAGTCCGGTTAATGTGACTGTAGTTACACACACAGTGTTTGTCTGGGAGGTGACCGTCTGTGCTAAGATGTCAAAATAAAATGACAATTACAGAAAGGTTACACGAGTAGAGACAGGTTGCAGGTGGGTTTATCTTTATTTTGTAGTTTCCAAATCCACATGAAAAACCGAAACGCAGTTCTTCATGTGATGGATCCACAAGATGCTGGAAACTGTTCCTCCATGTTGACGTGACGCATCACGTCATTGCAGCAGATTTGTCAGCGGCACATTCATGCTGCCAATCTCCTTTCTGGTCCGGATTCAGGTCTGTAGACTGGTTCATGAAAGCAGACATTACCACCAATGTCTTATCACAATGAAAGGTCTTAATACATGGGTTTTCATATATTATATTTTCAATGTTTTTAAAGATCTTTTTAAAAAATGTCATTATTTTTTTATAGTCACATTTTTTCACCAAAATTAAACAGTTTTATTTCTAATGATTTGTCGGCCCTATTACAATGCCTTCACGGCCCACCAGGGGGCCACGGCTCGCACGTCGGGAACCGCCGCAATTAAGGTTTATTCTCAGGGTATCTTTGCACTTTTCATTCATTAGCCACACCTCTTATCCTTTTAGGGTCACGGGGGACATTAGTGGAGGGCGGGGTGCACCCCAGACAGGTCGCCAGTCTATCACAGGATTAATTTATAGAGACAAACAAGTATTCATGCTCACATTCACACCTACAGGCAATTAGGAGTCACCAGTTAACCTGAACCTGACTGGCTGTGGATTGTGGGAGAAAATCCATGCAGCCACTGCACACTTTTTTAAATCAAATTTAATGCCCTTTTAAGATCTTTATGAAAATTGAACACACACTGCAGAATGAGTGCACAGCAGGGCGGGACATTATGTTTTAAATTAATCATAAAAAATGATCATAGATTCTTCCGACATCACTGTTGTTCTCCGTGTAACAAACTGATGCAGAATCAGGTGCACGCTCAAACTGAACTGCAACTTCAGCTGCACAATTTCTAATCTTACAGATTTACATATGAAAGTCATATGTAAAATTTAGATTTTGCTGTTAAATCCGCACTCTGGTTTCTAAATATTTGAAAAATAAATAGTTTATAGTCAGCTGTTTCTAATATGAAACAATTGCAAAATAGAAAGAAATTAAATCTCTATACAAATTGTTGAAAGAGTGTTTGTGCGTGTGTGTGTGCGCGTGTGTGTGCGCGTGTGTGTGTGTGTGTGTGTGTGTGTGTGTGTGTGTGTGTGTGCACCTTTCTGTTAGTATTCACACACAGCCGGTGTTAGCCTCTGACTGAGCGACAGCCAAATATCCACTCAGAACCAAGTGGTTTGCTCTTGTGTTCTTATCAGATGAGGGGCTGATGAAAGGCACAGTGGTGTGTGTGTTTGTGTGTGTGTGTGTGTGTGTGTGTGTGTGTGTGTGTGTGTCTGTGTGTGTGCACATACATCCACCTGTGCAGATGGCACCCTGCCGGCTGACTCACCTGCTGCCCTGCGGGGGGTAACTAGCTAGCAGCGCTGCTAACCCAAACAGCTAGTGAACTGTGAAACAACTGCAGTCAAAACATCAAGTCGATTAGACACTAATTACGTAAGCTGCCATATGGCGCTAACTGACCTGCGTACACCCAAAAACACAGAAGTGTGTTTGTGTGTGCAGGGGAGGCCTGCGCCGCCGCGACACTTCATTGCTAGTTATTAGCAGCAACAAATTGAATCCATTATATTGAATAGAGTCACTGCAAAACACACAGACACACACACAATGTGCCTTAAAGCAGCAAACAGCAGAGGAGGCAGGTGACTCACGACCATTTGACATTTATTAATCATGAGCTCAAAAGCCAAAGATTCTCAGGGCTTCACTAAACAAAGGAGTGAAAAAAAACATGACACTCACACAAATGAATCCGTGTTATAATCCATTTAAAAAGCTCACATCTCCACATGTATCGCTGTTTATAAAGATAACACAGATTAGCTTGTAGGTAAATGCAGAAGAAAATCTATGAAACGCAAATGTAGCCACAACACTACAGTGTTGATCCTTGTCTCTGGGGGGTCCCAGACAAACGCTACCATTTACAGATGGTCCCTGAATGCCTCACGTGCAGGCAGCGGGCAGACAGCTATGGGCCCCACTGTGCGGGGCAGCAGCACTGCACTGTGTAGTGGCTTTATGGGAGGTTTTAAGGGGTTGAGAGTTGTTATTGCAAAATGTGTCAATATGAGGGGCCATCAGGGGCCCCTTTTCTCCTCGGGGGGGGGGCCCAAACATGGTGAGGAGAGCTGATAATCAACTATCCTGAGGTTATCATAGTGGAGGGAGCTGCAGCAGCTAATGCTGTTAGCATGTGAAGTGTGTGAAGGCGTCACTGTTCACCTGTGAGGATGTGATTGGACGTACGTAGAAACCCGGGAGCCAAACAGCTGATGAATGAAGCACTGGTGGTGGTGATGATGATGATGGTGATGATGGTGATGGTGATGATGATGATGGGGAAGGTGCTCTGTCTGAGCTAGCACCATTCATGCTAGCCAGGGTACGGCATACCCAGTGCCAGATTATCCTAATAGCGAATCCTGGGGCACGAATGAGCTGCCATGCCCCCACTGCCTGCGTCCACCCCCACCTTGAGGCCCCCAGTAAGTCCAGGGGGTAGTTACCAGTTACAGGGGTAGTTAGTAGCTTTTGCCTGTTAGGTAATCAGGTTTAGTTAACTACCACACAAGACAAAGGAAAGCAGAAAATATTTGTAATTAAGAAGCTGAAACTAGGAAATGTTTGAGATTTACTTCTTGAAAAATGACTTTTTCAAGACAATTCAAGCAGCTCTAGATAAAAAACTCTCTCACCTGTCTCACTTGTCTCACCTGTCTCACCTGGCCTCCCATCGGCCCCCAACACCAGCAAATTCCCTTCATACACATACAGTACTTCATACAACTGTCACATAGGCAACATAATAAAAGTCTTGTGCTTTTCTTTTTTTAAATTTACTGAAATATCTGAAAAGCCAAATCTATTGAGCTAATGGTCTTAGCTCAGTATTTAATATTGGTATCCACTTCAATGTCTGACTTTTCATTCTGTGGATGTTCCCCCGGAGTCTTTCTTAGACCCCAATACTGACCTGAGCACAGCAGCCGAGACTCTCCGTCACTCTCCAGCTTTCAACACAGACTTCCTCCAGATGAG
This sequence comes from Seriola aureovittata, assembly GCF_021018895.1. Classification (NCBI taxonomy): domain Eukaryota; kingdom Metazoa; phylum Chordata; class Actinopteri; order Carangiformes; family Carangidae; genus Seriola; species Seriola aureovittata. Next base: position 2,964,015 of record NC_079367.1, on the reverse strand, counting down.
ACGCTGCAGCTGGTAACCTGCATCACTTTAAAGTTCTGTTCTACTCACAGAAAAAGACAGATGTTTGTCTCGTGTGTGGGGTCCACACTGACACACCGACGTTTAAAAGTCTCGTGTTTGAGTCGTGAGCTCAACACCATCCACTTTAACCTGAATATGAAATAAGACTTTTTGTACAGTGGCCCAAAAAGTGCTGTTGATTTTATCAATGAAAACAGCTGCAGACACTGGAAAATAATAATAATAATCATATATATATATATATATAAATTGTTTATATAATGTATATTAGTCCTATGAGCTGCAGAGAACAGGAAGTGCATGAATAACTCTGGTTGATGGCGACACCCTCCCACACTGAGAAACTGACAATACACACTCTTGACCACAACACACACAACTGAAAAACATGCTGTCAAAAGCTCAAATAGACAAGTCTCACCACACACACACACACACACACACACACACAGAGTGACAAACACAGATATAGGCATGTCCCTACAAACACATCACTATCATCCCTGACTGACAACACACACACACACACACACACACACACACACACAGTCTCTCTGCCTTAAAGCTACAGCCTATGTACAAAGTAAAGGCAGGATGGTAAAGGGAAAAGACACACACACACACACACACGCACACACACACACACACACACACTATGCCTTTTCCCTTCCTCCTTCTCAATCCATCTGCTTCACGTTTGCATTTCATGCCTGCCGGCATTTTTTTGAAGTGGCAATACTTTGATGCAGACTGAGGGATACATTATCATTATTTCAATTTCCATGCTGAGGTGTTTTGTGTGTGTGTGTGTGTGTGTGTGTGTGTGTGTGTGTGTGTGTGTGTGTGTGTGTGTGTGTGTGTGTGTGAGAGACAGAGAAAGAGAGAGAGGCACAGATAGGAAGACAGAGAGGAGTACCAGTGTGCTCTGTGGCGATGCTGTCTTCATACTCCTCTGCTGGCGTGAAAATAAGACACTGAAGGAGAAAGGCAGAAAACAAAGAGAGTTCGGGGGGGTGGTGGGGTTGGTGGGGTGAGGAAGGGAGATAGAGAGGAGGACCAGCATGCAGAGAAGGGAAGAAGAAGAGGACAGAGATAGGTGAGCAGAGAAAGAGGCATGAGGGAGATAAAGGCAGCAGCAGAGAGTGCATTGCATTTTGACATGGCCGTCTAAAGCGTAAGCCTCTCCTGCAGCTATGTGCTTTATGCTGGGCTCCTCCACCTCTATCTCTCCCTCTATTTCACACTCTCTCCATCCTCTACCCCTCTCGAGCTGTGGCTGTGGCCGTGATCCAGGGACAGAACATGTTAACGCCGTATGCAGAAGATGGCGATGTGATTCGTTCCACATACGCTGGATTCATATTCCTGTGTCCTCTGACAATAGAGACCGAGTTCAAAGCTTTCACTCTCCGGTTTTAAAAGAACTTATTGTTGTTTCAGTTTATTCTGCTTCAAAAAAACATTGATACCAATTGATATAACTGAAACTAGCATTGGGTTTCATTCTTAAACCTCTAGCTCTAACTCCTGATGTAGTTAGCGGTAACGTGTCCATGTTTGGTCTTGAGCTGATGAGACATGTTGTCCACCATCTTTACAGACTCCGTGTGACGTAGAGGAAACACGACAGAAGGAGCAAACGCCGGACCAGTGATCGAGGTTCTGTATTCTCAGCATCTACCACACCTCTCTCTTCTTCTTCTTCTTCTCTCTCTCTCTCTCTCTCTGTCTCATCTTACACCATGTCCCAGTCGACAGGTAAAATCTGGGTTTGATTGATCAAAGTTTGCAGGTTTTACGAGCAATAATTTGACCTACAGCTCTGAAAACTGTCTGCCCACAGACTACAGATGAAAATCAGAAATGTCCCTGTCAAATAAAGTCAAAACAAAAGAAAGTCACCACAGGGTCATAGAGACTAGCTAACCGCTACGTCGACACGGTGACTGCAAATACATGATCCCAAAAACTGCAATTTGCAAGTAACCAAATAAATCTAGATGATCAGCGGATCAAACGTCATGGATTAACTAAAACTAAAAACTAACACCAGCCTGATTGGTCAAACCGACAAGGTTGACTTATTTTTTTACCTTTGGGGTTGAAGTAAAGGTAAATTTCTTTTCTTTATTGCTGCTGTATTTAATGTTCCTGTTGTGGGAACTGACAGTGAGGCAGAAGGTCCCGGTGCTGCGCTGACTGTCCCTCCTCTGTTGACGGAGCGTTAGAGTCATGATTCAAACCTTTTCCAAACCGACTGTGACGAACTGATCACCGCCACAATAAGCTGTACGGGTCATTAGGTTATTCACTCTCTTTGACTCCGGTCGGCTGAGAGGAGGGAAATACACAGACTGTGTCGTCACAGTACGACGGGCGAGTGTCGTCAACGCTGTCTCGAAGGAATTCTCTTTCTGCAATTTGTGTTTTGAATGAATGAAGTGCTGCTTGTATTAACAGCAGGAAGTTGCTATAGGCAGAGACCAGCTTCACATTCTCTCACCTGAACCAGGTGTGTGAGGGTCTGAACAGAAGCAGGAAACAGTTTCATAAAGCTGGAGTCACTACAGGTGGAGATTGTGCTGAAAGATCAGAAAACAAACACGATGTCTGTGAACATTTCACACGCTGTAATACTTTGTTCTTTGTTGTTCGTCTCGTTTGAATGAGACAAAAGAACAAACGCACTGAAAAAACGAAAAATGTGTAAAAACACGTCCAAGTAACTTTGTGATTAAAATTCCACCTGAAATGCAGCGAGTGATGTTTGGCATCCAAAGCATTTTTTTATATCAATCAGTTCAAACATTTGAAGGTACAAACGGCTTCTTCTTAAACACAGTGCACAACATTTCAGCTGCTGTGTGAGGGCTGGACCTGAACCCTGCTGTCTGCTGGGACACCGGCCTCTCAGCTTCAGCTGGCACAGGCTGAGAGCCTGCACTTTATATTTCAGCTAACAGCTGATGCGGTGCTTTTCAGCTGTTAGCTTAAGTATAAGATGATTTGTGTGAAGAGCTGTTATAACACAGTGTTTCCACTGCATGATTGGAACAAATCATCATCATTAAAGCGACTGAAAGTGACTGTTTTAAACACATTTCTCCGTGAAACCACAAGATCTGTGCAGAACAATATCTGCTTATTACACAGACTTAAAGTGATAGAGTCATTCGACATGGGGTTGCTTATCTATAGTCAGTGTATTAACCTGCAGTAGGTTCAGATTGGTGCGCTCCCAGTAGGTTTGTTAGTAGAAGGTGGTGAAGTCGCTCTGTAGGAAACTTCACTAAAGAGGTTCAACGTGGTGACGAGCTCTGGCCTTTTAATGTGGGTTATTTACTACGTGACAAGGTTGTTATTTAGGTGTTTAGTTTGCTTTTTATTGTTCATTATATTTTTATTATTCTAAAACTCTACAAACATGAACATTTGGAATTAAAAAAATGTTTAGATTTCGCACATTTTTCAGATTATTTATGGTGATAAATGCTGATTGGAGCGGCTCCTGGCAATTGTTTTTCCCAGGGCTTTGTTGGCGCTTATTTGGATTGTTGTGATGGATGTTGTAGTTTCTTACAGCCTGGACTGTAGTTCTCCTCGCTTACCCAGCTTTGAATCCGCTGTTACCTGGAGATATCGTGTCTCCAACTTTCCTCCTCTCTTTCTGACACAGTGTTATGTCACAGCTGAGTGATCACCGAAGCTGACAACTATTTACAACTAAATTGTACCAAATATCTTTTGGCAGAAACATGACTGCTGCTTTGTTTTCAGTAAAGTCATGGCAACATGTTTCCATCCGCACACAGCTACAGTCGTGCTGTGCAGACTTCTCCATCCTGTTTAGGCTGCAAAACTACTCAGCTAAGTTTTCTAACTCTTCTAACCTTTGAGTCGCCGAAACAAAACCAAACAAACCCTGATCACACTTTAGTTGCAGCATTGATGAAGGAAAAGCATCAGAAAATACTTCAGCACCAACATTTTGTCACTCAGCAAATTCTTTAGTTTGAATAAAATGTATTTACTGTCAAATTAGTGTCGTAAACTATTTATACCTGTCATCTGATAGTGAGTGTAGAAGGGTTGGACCTCCGCTCCAGCTCTGGACCTTTTTGTTTTTTACTCTGAACGCTTGGATTCATTAACAGGAGTCAGGACGGAGCCCACGCTCCTCCAGCTCTGTCTTACCAGGGCTGGAGTTAATGACGGCCATAAAACACCACCGCGCTCAATCTTACATTACTCCCCTCTGGGTCACACTCATCCATACAGAATTCATCAGAGTAAATATGACCCCACCAGGTGTGTGTGTGTGTGTGTGTGTGTGTCAGAGAGATCTTGATGCGACTGTTTGTGAGTCTAAACAGAAATTCAGACACTGACCAAAAGCCTGTTTTTTTTTTTTCCTCCAATCAGCAGCCGCCTCACGTCTCCCTCCACAAATTTCAGTGATACACACAGACTGTCAAACACTGTTTGAGCGCACAAACTGGTAATTTCCAAGGAAATGAGAGGACCCTTTGCTTCAGTGGGTAGATTTGAACAAAAGGTGGTGGAGATTGGCCCCACACACACACACACACACACACACACACACACGTGCTTCTTGATAACGTAGTATTGTTTATGTGTGTTTTGAACCCGCTGCAGAGCTTCGCTGGAGGAGTCCCACTTTAAAGGCTGTAAAGGTAAAACTACATCCTGATTCATTTTCTCCCTTTAATCAGGTTTCAATCCATCTTTATTAACAAAACCAATGTTGAACAACGACACATCATGTCTTTCAGAAACATTTGAGGTGTTAAAGGCCAAAATAATGTGAGAATTGTTATGTACACAACAGAAATACCACACAACATTGCACAGTGGGCCTCTTTTAATCGATCTTTTCTAATGATATATTTCATACAGAAGTACAGATGATAAGATGAGACGCGGCATTTATGGAAGTTTAAATATAATCCAAAGAATCTGAAGATTAAAATCATCAATATTCCTTTAAATCTCTCTGAAAACTGCTAATTATAGAACACAGGTCTTAAAAACAGGTGTGTTATACACTGTATGTGCTTCTTACAAAATGTCCATCAATAATCACTTATATCAATTATCCTCCAGCCAGGTCAGGTCGGTAAATTGTAGGATCTACTGAGAGTCTGCATGTGAGGCATTTAGGGGACATCTGTAAATTGTAATATTAACAAGAGTCTTCATATGAGGTGTTTAGGGGACACCTGTAAATTTTAGCGTCTACCAATAGTTTTTATGTGAGGCGTTAAGGTGACATCTGTAAATTATAGTGTCTACCAATAGTTTGTATGTGAGGCGTTAAGGTGACATCTGTAAATTGTAGTGTCTACCAATAGTTTGTATGTGAGGCGTTTAGGTGACATCTGTATACTGTAGCTTCTAACGGTAGTCTGCGTGAGATGTTTAGTGGATATCTGTAAATTATAGCATGTGCCAATGTATGTGAGGCCTTTATGTGACATCTGTAAATTGTAACATCTACCTATAGTCAACATGTGAGGTGTTTAGGTGACATCTGTGAGTCTAGGGTCACCACTGGTGCTGAGCAGAGGAAGAAGTGAGCAGGATACAACAGGATGTGGACATGATCTTGGATTACGTCGCCCACAGAGAAGTAAACTTCATATTCCTGCTTTACTTTAATGTTGTCAGGACGTAAACATCTTATATATTAGAGGAAAACCTATTGGAGTAAATGCACCATAAGAACCCGGGAGAATATAGGTCCAGGTTTTAAAGCACTGAAGCTACGACCAGCAAAAACCAACCAGGCTAGATGTTTAGAGTTCTTCCTGCATGTCTCATGTTTATTCACACAGAATCCACCGAGTCTGTTTAATGTGAGGAATCACATAAATGTTTAAAGTCTACAAAAAGACGTCTTGTAATTAATGGCACTTTTGTATCATAATATAATATTTAAATTCATTTTATGCTTCACAGGTGCCTTTTCTGTCTTAAACACACACACACACACAGACACACACACACACACACACACACACACACACACACACACTTGGTCATTCTTGCCACAGCATCAGTGGAGAACAGTTGCAGCGTGACAAGACGACTTCTGAAGAAAAAGAAGGACACCCATAGGTGCTGCTGAGGTACTGCAGGTGCTGCTCGCTCACTCCCTTCAGTGTGAACATGCAGGTGGTGACCACATCTGACAAACGAGACAAAGAACACGAGTTAGACATGAAAATGATCCTCCACGCCACACATTAGAAAAAGATCTCATGAGTCTCTGTTTAAACGCAAATACACTGCAGAGACTTAAAGTCAATACAAATACAAGACGTACAGTAGATTATATATTATTTCCCAATGTTGAGCCGTAGAGGAAACGTATCTCTCTATTACGCTGTTGCCAAGATCTGCATTTCTTCTGGTCACTGACTGAAACAGATTTACACACACACACACACACACACACACACACACACACACACGCCCGCCGCCTTGACAGAGTGACAGATTGGCAGTGCGAGAATAGGACAGTCCTTTTGTGTTTGTTTGCCCCTCTATATCAAACCATGTCAAACGTGCCCTTACAGTAGTGACAAAGGACCTGTCTGTCCATATGTTTCAGCATGATAGCATACAATGTAGTGCAGTGGTGCTGGTGGTGCCTCTTGTTCTCTCTCTCTCTCTCACACACACACACACACACACACACACACACACACACACACACACACACACCTCTGAGGTAAACTCTTTGTCCAGCATTGCGAGCCAAAATGTTCCCCTATTATGACACGAGCCCGACTCGCCTGATTCCCCACTACATTATAAGTGTTAATTAATCCCAGCCAAACACAATGCATTTACAAATGGGGTCTATGTTTAACGCGGACTGCCAAGTACAAGTAGATGCAGATTGAAATTCGGCTTTTTGCTCTGCCGCTACTGGAGGTGGAGGAGGAGGTGGAGGAGGAGGTGGAGGAGGTGGAGGAGGAGGAAGAGGAGGTGGAGGAGGAGGAGGTGGGTGGGGATTATACAGCAACAGTGCTGCTGCTGCTTTTTGTGTTAATAACGTTCAACTTGTTCCTGTGGAAGCAGAGGTCACAGCCCGTGTGTTGTCACCTCCACCTCCGCTGTCGCACGCACGCACGCACGCACTTCCTCATTACCCGCTACGGCGTCATGGAAACGACACTCGAGCTCAGTCATGAATCAGCAAAAAGTCATTAGTTTGAGATTTTCAAATCTATTTTCACACCGTGTGTTTTTTTCCTGTGTGAGACGCGGCGGCTCTAACGCTTCATAACAAAACGCCAACGCGGACGCTAATGTTTCCTTCAGCTCTCGTTTGACGCGAGGAGAGATAAAGCGTTACATCAGTTGTATAATTAAAATAAATATTAAAGGACAAATTGTTTTTTTTCTTGTTATGATTTTAACAGCGCGGATGCTAATCGCTGATTGATACAACGGTTTCACATGAATGACTTCAGAGTGTTTGTGCTACTCGTTAGCTGCTAGTCTGCACGATGAGAGGCTTCGATTTAATACGAGTGACTATTAGTTTAATGAATCCTTTGTCATTATTAAGTCGTATTGTAACAGAGTAGAGACCTCGCCGCTGAGTCCAGTCACTTCTCTACCAACTCTCATTTACATAGTTATTGTTGAACACTTCTGCTCTGGTTCTCATGGGCAGAACTTCACACCTCCTCCTCTCTCTTCCCACATTCATGCTTATATCATTATCGTATATGTAGAAGTTATATTATGAGTTTTGTAAGGATCTTATATTATTTCGTGTTGCTCACATGTCAGCACTGGTTTGGTTCAGTATCTTTTTATAATTCACATGTTTGATAAAAGTCCCGGACTGTTTACATGCTAATATTACATCACAGTCACAGCGCCACCTACTGACAACAGGAAGTGACTCCCTGTGTGACAATCTTACATTACAACATATTATAGATCGGTTAGTTCTGACCAAGTGATCTGATTGGACGAGAGGCCTCCCATGACAGCTGATATAGAGTTCAACAGCACTGGGACTTGAATTAAATGACGTCTGGTCGTCAGGAGACGATGAAGGTCACGAGGAGACAAAACAGCGAGCTAGTGTGCAGGTCAGGAAATTGTCTATTTGTTGCTTAGCAACAGTTCAGTACCAGTCCAGTTGCGGAACTATTTGTGTTGGCGTTGCCAGATAAATGATGAAATAAACAAACTGCTGAGGCCTATTACTGTTAACTAATGTGGCGCTCGTTGAAATGTTGTCATGCGACATGTCGTGTGAATATTACATGTTTGGTGCGTGTTGTCTGGCGCCTCCTAGTGGACACAAAAAGTGATGAAAACCCTGAGACACATCATGTCCTCCACCACACACTTCATGCAGAAAACAGCGTCTTACTCCATCGTCCTCCCGCCAGCATCTCGATCAGCGCTGCTTGCAGCTTTAATTGTTCTTATTTTAATAATAAGAAAAAGAAAAGTTACATACAAATTCAGTTTTATTAAGACTCATTATGTTTATTACAGCTGTAGAAAAACAAATGAGTAAGTTCCATGTAGTTTCAGGTGAGCAGACGGGCACTACAGCAGTTAACACCATCTCTATCTCTCCATCTGCATGAACCAGGACAACACTTTACAGTAGAAGAAGAAGAACGGAGAACTGTCGCTGAACAAACCAAGGCGTCCACGAACCCGGAGGGCGTGATTTAACAGTGGACCAGGAGGTTTCTGCCAGACACGGGGAGACGAAACAGCCAAACTGAGCAGGTGAAAACTTTAAAAGATGAAACAAGGTTATAGAAAAACAAAGTCTCACAATGTGTCCAGTGGAGAAAACTGAGAATCTATGAAGTGGTTTTATGGACTGGATGTTTGTTTGTTACCTACTGGCCTCAGCAGCTGCCTGGATTCAGGGTAAACTAACCTGTACATCTGAAATGTCCCAGTTAAATATCATTTACACTAAAGCAGGTTATGAGAAGCTCCAGGTTCCAGGTTGTGTGCAGTCCTTCCTGCAGTGGGAAGTGGCTAAAACATTAGCTGCCGTGCTAACATTGGTGGAGAGGATGGACGCCTCGTACAGGCAGGTTATTATACCGCTGGAAGGATGAAGTTCGCACAGACTGACTCCGGTCCAGCCGCAGTGAGGCGTTCAAACTCTGCAGCGAAGCTCCGTGTCATTTTGTTTAGCATGGAAACTTTTTAAGCCCCGTCACTCTGAGCAGAGAAAAGAAGTGTTGTCACCCGCTTGAAGGATGTGGGAGTTTATTGAGATGGAAAATGGCTGCTGGTTAGTGTCCTGGGCTAAGTAAATGATATAAAAGCCAATCCCAGTGTCTTAATGGCCTTCATTCTTCTCCGAGGGGGTGGAGGTAATTATAAAGTTCATTACTGTAATGAGATAGGCAGCGTTTGAGAGAGAGCCATCAGTAACTGGACCGAGACACAGCGATACAACTGTTGATCAAGTCACTGGAACAGGATGTGAATGAGGTTAGGACAAGTTCTGATGATGTCATTTGTTCCTGAAATACTTTTCCCGCCGACGTGATGAATGAGTCTTTAATCTGACTGGTGGCATCTTAAACTGTCTTTAGCTTTCTGTGCATGAATTTCATCACCATTGTTCTCCTGCAACTGGAAAAGCCTTATGTATTATATATATATATATATATATATATATATATATATATATATATATAAAACCCTCACTAATAAGAATATAAAGAATGCTGCTGTATGAAATTAGACGTTAGACATCAGCTCTTCTTTGTGTTATTATGTAGTATCACTGTATTCCTGTAATGCTTCTAGATTTAACAAAAGAACATTAAAAAATAGGCTAAACAGATAAATGTGACATAAATATTTACACACCTCCATCTTTCCAGCTGATACTTAAATTAACATCTCGTCTCAGTGTTTCTGAGATTAAAACACAGAACAAACAAATATATATATATATTTTTAAAAAGAATTATTGAATCTTCTTCTAGTCTAATTTTTTGACTCGTTCTGCAGCAGGAAATCAAATCCAGCTCTTTGCATTTCGCCTTCAGGTGGTTCAGGTGTGGAGACTGTGCTGGTTCACTGGCTCATTATCCTCCTGTAGGATGAAGCTCTGACCAACCAGCCGGTCTTCTTCTGTGCTTCTTCCTGCAGCACATGATGATGCATCAGAGGTTTTGGTTTATGAGGAATTGTTTGCATTAACTTTCATTCCTGCAGGAAAGATGGAAGTTCACCAACTGTTTTCTATCACATCTACAGGATTCTTCAGTTTCTAGTGACCTAAACTTTTACCTTGGGAGGTTTACCTCTGACGTTTGTGCCGTTAAAGGTTTTTAAGGTTTTTCAGTGGATTGAGCTGCTTAAATATCATTTCATTTCCTATAAATAGGGTTTAGTGGATCTATAATATTCATGACAGAAGGTAACACGGTTTATATCAAAGTGTGGCAGGATGCAGACTGATCCTGGAGGAGGTGGAAATCATGAGTCCCTTTACTGATTTGAATCATTTTGTTCAGTTCAAAGATTCGTAGTCACCGACTGTACTTCGTTCAATTGCTCCGTCGTTCAAATGCACCACATCAGTGAGTGAACCCGTCACCGTTCATGGCGTCTGATGCTGATTCTAATCGTCCTCAATTCAGTAGTAAATTCTCTGGTCCTGGTTCAAGCTGATACATTCAGCTCAGGACAGAACCGGAGCCAAACGATCACTGTTTATAAGGTTAAAAGCTTCGCAGCCAACCGAGTTATCACATCCACAGATCCTCTGTCGCCTTTTAATGAGGAAGTAACTGAGCTGACGGCAGCGCCAGTGAGCTGCGCTGCTGAAAGCTCCTGAAGTGGTTAAAGAGTCTTTCATATCGTCACGTTACAGACATACAGCTGGAAACATTAAGATGCAGGACCCATGTAAATATATGTTTTGTATGTTTTGGGTTAAGTTAAGTTACGTATTATTTGAAGTATTATTTCATGAATCTAATTTAGACACATTAGTAGAGTATTTGCGCCACAATTAAGAAAAAGAATCTGAAATTATAAGAATAAAGTGGTAATTTTGAGAATAAAATCCTTATATTTCAAGAAAAAAAAGTCATATAATGAAAAGAAAGTCACAATTTAATGAGAAAATAAATCATTATTTTATGAGAATAAAGTTGTATTTTAGGCTTCATGTTGTTTTAAAGGGGAAATATCAGAAGCTTTAAAATGAGGAACGTGGAGCTTCCTGTGAAGTTCTACTTTAAGTTTCACTTATAATGACAAACCTCATCTTTTGGCTCATCATCATCATCATCATCAGCAGCATCATCATCATCATCATCATCATCAGCATCATCATCAGCATCATCAGGACATTGAAAAGACTGAAGAAACTGAGTCTATTCTATTGTCAGACAGACAAGCAGCAGCTGCCACTGACTGTCCTTCCACCTGTTTGATTGGTTCTTTGTAATCTTCCCAAAAATTATGTTTGTTTTTTATCTCTTGAAATTTTACATTTTTATTTCTTGTAATATCACGACTTTATAAACTTCAGATTTCTTTTCTTTTGTTTCTCCTCAGAATTTCCGGATGTGAAGTCGGATGTTGGAGAGTGAAACACCAGGTGAGTCGACAGAAGCTGATCTCCTTTTTCTTTATGACCTTTGACCTTTGTGGGTTTGTGTGTTTCTGTTTGGAGAAACTAAATTGACTGAACTAATATAATAATAATAATATATAGAAATTATATATTAATGTAGTTATTATCTGTGATTCATGAAACAAATCAAACATCACGCAACTTTTCCGCCTTGAGCCACTTCATCAACTGTTCCACAACAACTTCCTGTTTGTAAACTCCCGAGTGCCCCAACTTTTTTTATTTACGAATTTACTGAAGAACGCTCAAACGCATCATTATGTTTTCAAACTCATTACATTTAATGAAGTCAATTCAGCTGTTAACTAAGCCACTAATGAATAAAACCCTTCTTCTATTGATAAATTAAAACCAAAGTGTGAACATTGAATGATGCAGAATCGGTAAAACTAACAGTTACAGGTCCTTTGTTTTTGCTCCGAGACGATCAACAAAGACATTTAGTCACTCGTCTGTGTCAACGCGCCACGAGACATTCGCTGTAATGTTCGGAGGCGGGGTGTTGAGTGACCCATTGAGACGGATTTCACAGACACATTCAGTGTGTGTGGTAATTTTGGACCACGCTAACAGCCGTGTAGAAAACCCTCATTATGTTTTCTCCTTTTTTTAAAAAAGAAAAAAGATTCTTTTACTGTGTCATCCCACACCTTCAGCTTCAGGTGCGTTCTCTCAGCCACAACGCCTCCGAGCGCCCCTCTAAAACCTGCACTTCTTATTCTTTTAATAGCCGTCGCTGCCCTGAACAATCTGACACCTGTGTCCAAAGTTTTACTCTGAAGCTCAAAGAGAAGAGCGGCTGTCTCTCTCTCTCTCTCTCTCTCTCTCTCTCTCTCTCTCTCTCTCTCTCTCTCTCTCTCTCTCTCTCTCTCTCTCTCTCTCTCTCTCTCTCTCTCTCTCTCTCTCTCTCTCCTCTCTGCACAAAAGAACATAAAGCTGAAATAATAGTTCATTTTGACTGTGACTCAGCCAGTATAAAATATGCCTGATTTCCACTGTGATTTATCCCGGCTCCTGGCAGCTGATTTATCGAATAGGAGGGCTGCATTTGTAATAAAGCAGAAGAAATTATTGCCTGGTGTTAATATTGGAGATTTGATTGAAACGGATACAGGGGCCGTTGAAAATTGGACAGTAAATCACTATGTTCCAGCCCGGCTCGCTGTTCTGAGAGGCTTGCACAGATATTGACAGATAATGGTTTTTTTTTTTTTTTTTTTTGCTGTTGCTTTGATTGGTCATTACACAAACCTTATTTTCATTAGCATTCCTATAACCATGATGGTGTTTTCAACCAGTCATCGTGTTTGCAGGGGGGGGGGGGGTGTAAAGGAGGAACACGTGTGTTTTCCTGCTCCGAGTTCAAGAGGTGAAACGTGGTCAACAACTTAAAACTGTGGAAGTTAGAATCTGTAACTTTTCCCAAACCAGAGAAATCTGTGGTTTTAATGGTGGTAACGCTAAAATGGACTCTGTGCAACGTGCAGCATCGGGGGAAACCGTGACTTTAATCACACGAGGAAGAGTCAACGTTTTAATGACACACGGTGGATGATTTAAAGCCACAGAGGGACATTTAGGGAAAAATGCATCTGACCCATCTGTGTTCAACGGAAACAGAATCCGAACACAAACAGGATCAGGGCTTGTAAAGGAAATTGATGAAGAATCAATAATGGAATCGTGTCAATAAAAATGTAAAGTCTCGGCCCTGGTACAAGCACAGACCCCGGCGTGTTGCAGATGACATTATGGTTTGGATGTAAAGTATATTCTGATTTATAGTCAATTAGATGAAACGATGCAACAGGAAGTCTGTGTTAGAAAAGACACCAAACATTTACCGTCACGACTTCTACGTTTGTATAGAAACAAACTTCCTCTGCAGCAGAGACGAGTCTGAGCGTCCTGTTTGTGCCACAGCACGCACATGCATTATGTTTGCATGTGTGCATTTCATTGTTAATATGCGTGCCCCCCCCCCCAGTCGTCTTAGTGACTGTAGAGAAAACACCACTGTTTACAGTACGCTTGTTTAGAACTGATTACATTTTCTGCATCCAAACAATCCTCTGCATTGTGTATTTGTAATATGCATGCACGCTGCACGTACTGCAAATGCAGATTCATATTTACCGTGTCAATAAACCCTTTACAATAGATTTTAATTGTCTGACGGAGATAGGAGGAGGGAGGGGGGAAGGAGGAGGGGGGGGGGGGCAGAGAGAAGTTGCTGCTGTGGCACGGAGACTGTTAATTGCCCGTGACTCCGGCTGTGTCCGCCCTTTCCTCGACTCGCCCGACACCGGCCAATCAATACTCAGTGTTGGCTGATTATAGCGGGAACACCCCTCCTGTTACAGACGTCTGAGCTTCATCCTGATCAGCAGCCTCACTGAGGGTCAGCTGTTGGTCTGTCTGCATGAGCAGGGAAAGAGAAACACAAAGAGCTTCTTCTTGCTTTAATGTCGGTGCAATTTCTAATAGGAGAACGATCAGAAATGCATTTTCATTTGTGTTTATAGTATTTAATGTATCGGTGAGTAAGAAATCATGGCTGCATGATAATTGCTGCATGTGCTGAAACAAAGTTTGGAGCTGCCTTCCTCCCTTAAAATTACCCATGATTCTTCACTTCCTGCTTAGAGCAATTTAAGCACTTTGTGTGAGAAAGAAAATCACCTTCAGGAAGTACATTTCCTTTATTTTTTGCAGTTTGCCAAAAGAGATGGCGTCCAATTTCCTCCCATTTTCAAATCAAATACATTTTGTGAATCCGAACGTGTCGTGGGGAGATTATACCGTGATGTCCTGTGTTCAGGAGGCAGTTTTCTCCTGGTTCAACTCTATGAAACACACAAACAAAAGTCGTCAAGATTAGTTAATATTTAATGAACCAAGAAGTGTACGGGGAAGAATTAAGAAACATATGAGGAGTGTAATGGAGAGCGATGAAATCAGCCTCATTCAGCTTCCTAAAGAGCAGCTACACTTTGTGATTATATGGTTTAAATGTGACTTTTCATCATTGTAAAGTCAGAGCTGTCGTCCATGTCGGGATAATGACTCTGTTTCCAGCGATCTGATTGGTCAGTCGTCGAGCTGTTGATCTTATCCTCTGAAGTTACAGTCGGTTGCCGTGGTGAAGAAGATAGATAAGATAACGGGATAATTCACTAATACGACTTTGTGTGGCGCAGGCCTCAGCGTCACCATATGAGGATATTTATGTCGGCGTGTTGTGTCTTGATATTACGGGAGATATTTACTGTGAGGCTGCCACCGTACGTTTGACACACAAGCTAATATCACACCTCTACAGTCGATGGGTTCAGTATAGTATGGTTTTAATATTACAAGAGAAGACGCCTGTTCTCCGTCTGTTTGTCCCCGATCGTCGTCATCTGTGAAGCTGTATGAGCTCCAGCTCCAGTCTCGTCAGCGGTTATTTCCTCCTGAGCTTGTTGAAACACCAGAGAAAAGAAACGAACACATTAACGAATGAATTTCCATCAAAAACGTCGAAGGAAATAAAAGACTAAAAGAACCAGATCACAGCTGTAAAACTTACTTTTTAAATTCTCCATATTTATTATTATTATTATTATTTATTTTACGATATTTTTCCAAACTACAGCTACAGTTTTATTCCATCACACTTTTATTTGAATTGATTTGTTCATCCTTTCTCCAAAATGGAAACTGTCATTATTTTAATAATGGATAATGTAATTTTTGTTGAGACGGCACGGTTTCGGTCCAGCAGCTGGAATTTTGAAAGCTCCAGATTACACAAGGCGTCTTCATGTTTTTGAAGAGTCCCTCCTTTAATGCCCTCTTCCTCCTCCTCCTCCTCCTCCTCTCCTCCTCCTCCTCCTCCTCCTCCTCATCTTCCTCCTCCTCCCTAAAAGCATTTTTGTCTAAAGGAGAGATGCAGTCGCCCCTACGCTCTGAAACGGCTTCTTCAGCAGTTTGTTCCTGTGTGTGTGTGTGTGTGTGTGTGTGTGTGTGTGTGTGTGTGTGTGTGTGTGTGTGTGTGTGTGTGTACTCTGGAGCTCAACTGGAAAACACTCTCCACTTGTAGGTGTGTGCATACAGCCAGTGTGTACATACTCTCCTTGCATACATTACATATTTGCCTTTGCATATATCTGCATGTGCAGGTCATTTGCATTTTTATAAAACACACATATATAAATATATTTTACATCTCTGTCTCGTCTTTCTTATGTAGGTTTGCACCTTTTGCGTCTTTGTTTTCCCTTCGCACACACTGACACTGACTCTGCTCCTTTCTTTCCATATGTTTCTAGTTTCTATTCTATCACTCTATCACTCTGCCTCTCTGCCACACATCTGCACACATCTGTATCACTTTAAAACTTCCCAATCTGGATTAATCTCACAGTTATGTAAATGCTAATCTGTTCCAGAGGAGGCTCACGACTGTCATGTTTATGTATGACACACTGTAGGTTCAGGTTGCGCTACAAACATGTTTTTTTTTCTGCTCCCTTCACGCCGACTTCAGGCTCAGTTTGTGACAAGAACAGCCTCTTTTGTCAACTTAAGAAGGTACCACAAGGCAGGAGGAGTGTGATACAGGCGGCGCCAGGGCGAGGGCTGAAGAAGACTCGCTGTTCACACACGCGCACACTCGGCTCACGGCGTGCACGTGTTTTTTCCGCATGGCAAAGGCTAGGGTTCCAAACTGTAAGAGGATTAGTGACTTGAAAAAGGTAGCCGTCATTTAATTGAAGGCTTACCAGCAGCCAGAAAAAGGGTAGCAGTCAAAGTGAAGGTATAACCCAGCCCAGAACATCCTGTTGAGACCACATTTGCCAAGCGTCCGTGTGTTTCCTCACGCCTTGCCTCGCCCGCCTTCTTCTCAACCTCAGAGGCACGCATCATGTTTTATCACTGAGCTTCAGCTTCTTAAAGACGTTTACACATTTTGCAATTTATAATCTCTTCAGCTCACTAAGAAAGGTGCCTTCAACTCATATTATTCAAATGCTGTGATCTTTGGAAACTGCTCGGGCCCCCGAATCCCTCTTCCCTTTTTGCCCGGGAGGAAGCCGGGGCCGCGTCGAGAGTTTGTGATTCACGAGGACCTGCGTCCGTCTGTGTCACACTTCGACTGGGATTGTCGCTGTTGGACCGGTGGTCACAGTCGGGACGTTCATCCCTTCAGCGCGTTGACATCAGGTTAACTTGATGTGTGGGTCATGAACCCTCCAGAGCTCAGATGATTATTTTAGATGTTATAACCTTAAATAAATGTGAAGAACTACTGCTGTTATTGCAGTATCCAGGTCCGTGAGGATATTACTCAGTAAAACTATGAAAATGTGCAATAATACAACATGAAGGAAACTAGAATCACCTCCTCGCCGTCGTACCCCTCCGCCACTCAGACTACTTTCATCTTACGTCCCTGTTTATCCAGAGTCATGTCCAATATTCATTTGGGTGAAAGTTTTTCCTAATTGCTGCGTGAAGTCTTGAGTAATGTCTAAAAAGTGTTTTGTGAGGTCATCACGACCCTTGACCTTTGACCTTTGACCACCACAGTCTAATCAGTTCGTCCTTGAGTCCAGGTGAACGTTTTCACCAATTTTGAAGAAATTCCCTCAAAGCTTTACGGGGATATCGTGTTTAAGAAGCCAAAACCCCTTTTTGAGAAGGTCACTGTGACCTCGACCTTTGACCTTTGACCACCAAAGTCTAATTAGTTCATCCCTGAGTCCTGGTGAATGTTTGTGCCCAATTTGAAGAAGTTTCTCACTCTCGCTCGTACACATGAACAGAGTGTTTTGGGATGTACAGTACGAGAGTGTGATGTCACAGTCTGACTTTCAGACTTTGAGCTCTTCAACCTGTTCCTGGTTCTGTGTGAAACACCATCACGACTGAACGATCATGTTTTAAGTCTCTCTATAAGATTCAGGATCTCATTTTAATATTTCCCATTTTAAACAAAGCAAAGTTTCCTGACATGGAAGAATTTCATGTTTTCTCTTTGAGAAGAGTCAAATTAAATATAAACTGTAGGCAGCAAGCAAGGTAAGGAGAATAAGAGTCCACAGCATGAACAGCAAGAAGAGACACTTGACTGAGGAAGAGGTGCAGGAAGGCAGGGAGGGAAACAGGTGAGCAGGTGGATCTGGGAAGACGATCAGGTTAGCTCGGAGGCTAACGGACATGGAAGCAGACTTTAGGCTAGCAGGCCCGAGGCCTTCGTGGTATTTTATGAGACTAATCGACTGCAGGGAAGAAAATCTGCTTCCTGTTTACACCGGCTCGCACATCCATTTTAAAAACATAGTGTGGATGTAACGTGAGAATGGTCTTTCAGATCTTGAATCCAGTAGTTAAACTTTTGCAAAGAAAAACGTGGGATCATTTACATTATAGATATTCTTGTAATATTGATCAATATCACTGATTTCATTTACAAGTTTGGCTTTATTTCATAGTTACATGTGATATGTTGAGCAGTGGTGTGTGTCTGAGTGTTATCCGTGCACAGAGAGTCAGTGTAAGTTGGTGAAACACATACCAGATACTACAGCCACAGAAAGTGTCATCACACGATCTCTACTGACCCAAACCTTCATGCAACAACAACAACAACAACAACAACAACACAGAATATTTGACTAAACCCTAGATCCAGATTGCTGGCTGCGGCGCTGTAACCCGCAGTCCGGCTCTTCAGTAATGAAAATTACAGTGTAGCTGTCATTATTTATGGCTCCACCAAATCACACGGCTGCTCGGCCCAAAAACACCTGCAAAGCTCGTCGAATGCGATCCCCCGCACAATTTCCAAACCTGTAATTGTCACCATGATACCAGCGCCGTGTGCTGTTGGTATTGATCAACACACGTATGATTGCTTACTGGAGCCGATTCGGCCAATGGGAATGGCCCCCGTGACCTTTAACATCAGATCGTGACCTCTCATCACTTTTATCCTGGAAGAATGGAGACGATGTTTTATTCATTCACATTTTGAGAGGGGAGTGATTGAGGCGGGCGGACAAATGCTATGATTTACCGCCATTAACTCTTAAACGCAGACAATCTTGTGCGAGTTGGGGTTTTTCGGAGAGCGCCGTTTCACAGCTGAGCGGACGCTGTGATTGCAGATGTATTCATGATGGAAATCAGCCGGTGGAGTCTTGTTTTAAAACAAGAGGAGCATCAAGTTTTAATACCAAAATGACAGAGGGGTGTCATCATGTGTCTCCACGATAAAGACGTTTATTATGTGGAAATAATGAATATTTGATATTGTGTGAAAGAGTTCACTACAAAAGTCAATGAGAGTGAAGAATTTATGTAAATACTTCCAGCAAGTGTAAATAAACACAAGCAGGAAGCAAATGCATTTATACTACTAATAATAATAATAATAATAAATATGCTTTATTATAAGCATAAACATCTGTATTTGTTTTTACATATGAAGGACAAACAGCAGCTTTTGGTTTATAGCTGCTGCAGTCTCCAGTTAATCAAATTAAATGTCCAAATTATTTACACAAACTTGGAAAAATTTATTTAAATTATTATTAATATTTCTCTGTAACTTCTTCGGATACAAAGAGAAATAGAACTTTTTATTTCCCGACTTCAATCGTGAAAGACGCAAATTAACATGAACGAATTTCTCCACTGAACAAGCCTCTTGTTTTTAAAACTTTTAAGTACATTTTGTTGCTGAAACTTTAACTTGAGTCGGTCTTTGCATGTAGATCTGGCTCAACATCCCATAATACTTAAACAACATAACAGAC
This sequence comes from Seriola aureovittata, assembly GCF_021018895.1. Taxonomy (NCBI): domain Eukaryota; kingdom Metazoa; phylum Chordata; class Actinopteri; order Carangiformes; family Carangidae; genus Seriola; species Seriola aureovittata. The sequence continues at coordinate 2,944,503 of NC_079367.1, read as the reverse complement.
TCCTGACGTGAACTGGCGCTGTTCAGGGTTTTTTTTTTTCACCTTTATTTTGACAGCCACAGTGAGACAGGAAGTCAGAGAGGGAGGGGGCGACGTCCAACATGGTTCAGGTTCTGCAACTAAAACCACTGGCAAAGTTTTGGAAAAGGTTGAAATAAAAGAAATCATCAGTATGTTGTTAGTTTCATGCAACATCTGGATGTTATTGGAGCCACTGCTGATGCTTTAGATGTTTAGTCTATAATGAAGAATTTACATATGAATCCTCAACCAACACTAATGAAGGCAGGTGCAAAGTCTCGCTACTAACCTGCACCTTCTCCTGATATACACTGACCTGCACGTTGTAGATGCTTCATTCATTTAATGTGAGAATATTAGAGTGTTCCTGGCGTGCAGGGCGCACAGTCTCCACCCCTCCATCCATCCATCCACGGCCCCATAAAGCCACTGTACAGTATTTCACTGTAGCTAATTAGCTCACAATGCATTCAGTATTAAAGACTCCCTTAAGTACTATTCAAGCCCCTTTTTTCGCAGCCGATCTGAGTCGTAAGCCGAGTCATTAGCTCGGGCCCGCGTGCCATTGGTTTAAAATGTAACAGTCGGCGGGGGACCTCGTCAGTCTAATTCCACAGCATTATCAGAATTGTTTTCACAACACTGATCAGATTATAGCTCAGTGGGGGGCTCTTACAGCATGGTACACACAACTTAGTCGTGCCCCCCCCCCCTCCCCGGGGTGGATTTAATATTTAGATGTTGAGGGGAAACCGGTGGAAGTCTGCAGTCTATATCATACACCACATCATACCTCGTCTACCAACAGCAGATCTATGTCTCCATTTCCACCCATTTCCTATTATTTCAACTCTGTTTATATATTTACACATCACACAGGTCGTTGTTCCTGTCCCACATTAATTATTCCTGCAGATTTAAAGATTATAATTTTTATATGTTGTTATAAGTTCACTTCCTGGTTCCTTCCTGTCCACCACACTGAACTGTGACCTGATTAACAGCTCCACATGAACACAGTAGGTTTACTGTTTAGGGAAAGATTGTGGGTTTATTTAAACATTAGAAAACTCCTGTGAACCATCACTGTTGACTTTTTAAATATTTAACGAGGCCTGATTATAACCACGAAAACCTTAATTATGCTTCACAATATTTGACGTCGGCACTGATCCTTTTGCAGATACTGATCAGACACATTCATTAAAAATCATATTCCTTATTATGTTGATTAACTTGTTCAAAATGTGGCTTTAACAAAGAATAAGTGTTTTAAATATTATAGACAGCATTTGAGCTGTGTGTAGTTTTGATATATATTGATAATGTTGATATTGATCCTAATAATTACAGCTTTGTTCTAAAAGAATGTAATTTTATTTCACCTTAATGTGTGAGTGTGATGCTGTTGAGCGGAGACACAGATCACACTGTCAGTCTGCTCAGGCCTCACTGTTTCCCTTGTTGTTCTGACACCCTGTGCCAGTGTTTATAATTGCGTGGCTGTGATTGGCATAAATGGAGCCAGATCCTGCACATTTGTATATTTCAGTGGTTGTTAGTGTGATGGGACAAGGTGTGAAAGACAGTCCCAGCCGGTTTGTTGTTGTAATTTAACACCTTCCCGGTGTTCTCACTCCGGTGATAAGGTTCAGCCTGGATTTGAAGGATGTCAGGATGTGGGTTAGACTTGTAAATTAGACCACAAAATATACAGGGCCAGTGCTGCCATTTTATTGAAAACCCCTGCATATACTGGTTGTATTAGATTCTGGGTTTCACTGGAACATTTCAGACTCCCCCGAGTTTAAACGCTGCGTCACAGGGATGAAACTGTGAGAGAACTCGCTGAAGAACTGGAACGGTTTCTTTAATTTGCCGGAAAACTTAAATATCAGCGAAGCCACTGTCATCACCACTGTATTATCTGTGCGGATACAGTGCAGACAGATGTAAAAATTCAATTACAGTACAGTGAGGCTTAATTGAATAATCGAACAGCCTTTTTCATGACTTACATTTCAGCGTATAACAAAAAGGCAGCGATGAAACGATACTGAGCTTTCAGAAGAAGCTAAAAACCTGCGTCCGCGTCCTTTGATGGTTCCAGTTACTTTGAATGATCTAAAATAATATATTATTACTTAATTATCTTTTATTTTATTCATGTCTTTATGTCTTCTTATTTATCTCTGTGATGTACACCTGCGTTTTATTTTCCAGCCGAGCTCATGTTTAATCGCTGCCGGGAGCGGCTTGTATTACCTCCTTTGTACAGAGCATGAGTTGGTGAAGTGATTGAAGTTATAGTAATATTCATATTCATGTCTCAGACCCTGTTCGTGCATTGATCCTACACTTCTTAAGTCATAGGGATTATTATTATTATAATTATTATATCTAAACCTGTGATCCAGCGAAGTGAGGGACGGTCAGAATGTGATGCAGCACATCCATTTTTTCATGACTTCCAATTATTATTAACAAAAAATAGATAAATAACTATAAAAAAAATATATATATATAAATTTGATATCTATTTGTGTGAAGTCTGATTCTAACAGAAGAGATGCTGCTTGAACCACAAACTCAACAAAACAAGAGTAAAACATCTTAATTCGACCGTTCATGACTCCAACTGAACTCTGTGCGTCTAACGTCGAGCTGAAGTTCTGTCCATCAGTCTGGTCACAAACTTAAAGGGTCTGTAACATTTACAAGCTGTAACGGTTTCTAACCTCCTATCATGTCGTTCCTGTCCAGTAAGAAATGCACGGGTCGGTCCAGAGGACGGACGTCAGGACACATAGAGACCTACATCATTAAGCCAATCCAAACTGCGTCTCTGCCCACAGCAGGACGGTAGATCTTTGACATCCGTCACACAGTGGAGTCTCTTCATGAAGGTGGTGTTTGGAGCCGGTGTGGAGAGGAGGGATGATTACATTAGAGAGAGAGAGGGAAAAGAAAGAAGTGACCCTCTCCTGTCAGTTTTGATTCATCTTTTATTTTTGGGGTGGTGCAGCCCTCGCGGCTACATCAGGATTTTTACATCGAGTCTCGGTCCTTACAGGCTGAACTCCATCTTTACACAAGTCAGTATTCTCCACCACGCTCTCCAGCCTCCCCCACCTCCCTCGCTCTCGCTTTATATGAGCTGTTCTCCGCTCGCCGAGCCGCCCGCGCTTGTCTTTCTAGTGTCTCCTTCAGACCGCTGCTTTGCATGCTGGGTGACAGCCGATCGATATCCCGCTCTCTGTGTCTGCTGAGCCGGGCGTCACCGCTGAAATAACAACCACTCGGCCTGTTTGTATAGAGCAGTCTCTCGGCTCGTCCGGGGTGCTCAGGAAACTTAATGCAAAACAATCATTTACAACAACATGGCTGGCAGAGAGCGCCGAGGTGCTGCAGCTCATTCACCGAGGAGAATAGATGTTTGACTGATGTCTCGGTGGCCTTTAAATAACAAGAGAGGTTTGTTAAATGATTTGGATTCAAAGTCCGGCACAGCGTTCTCCATAAGAGCGGGAAACGCTGCGGCTGAGAAAGAGACACACGGAGACCCCTCCAGGGACGGACGGGCGCCCGGTGGGACGGCTCCTGTGCTCCGGCACTTATTCTGATAATACAACAACATACTTCTGATAACGCAGCCCAGATGCCAGAGCTCCAAACGCAGGTGCTCAATGGGCTAGTGTTAATTGCTGCTAATTGGTGTAGCAACACATCAAGGCATATGTGGTCTGTGTGTAGTACGGCGAGAACAGAGGGGATCGTCAAGTGTCTCGGTGCAAGGACGATGAAATGATCCAGGAACTGCTCGTCGTGTCGGGACGTACGAAAAGAACAGACTCTGCTTTTCATTCACAGAGAGAGAGAGAGAGAGAGAGAGACAGTTGTCGGATCAAGGAGAACATTAGTTACCTTCAACATGAGCCATATGTTTCTCTTCTTACTTCGCCTGCACCACGGTGAAGGATTGAAATAGAGCTTCTTATTCTGCAGGTTTTAGTGGTGGATACGGACACGATTACAACCAGAGAATAACAAAGTATGTGGGAACAATAATGATAATAATATTAAGTATTGAAACATGGCAGTTACGCTCATAAACATCCGACCAGGAAAGGAACTATGAAACAAGAGAATATCAAACTTTCTCTGGATTAAAACTGGCAACAGAAAGAACGACGGCGACAGCGTCACGTTTTCAGTTCAACCAGACGACACACGGTTCAAGCTCTTTGTCAAACAGCTGCTGTTCATTTTCAAACTCGGAAATCGTTACTGTCGAACAAACACCTGTGAGTTTTATGACAGTGAGGTCGGGGGGTCGGGGGTCACGTCTCAGAGGAAGTTCTCATGTGGAACACGAAGGAACTTGGCACATTTGTAAAAGGCCTTGAACCTGCAGCGAGGAGCTTTTGTCTCCCCCCTCTGGCCGTGAGAGTAACTACACAAACACTGTTGAATAATGTCGAAAAATACCAAGGGAAACAAAAGTGTAGCCTGATACTGATTTACAATTAGTGTTAGAGAGAGAGAGAGAGAGAAGAGAGAGAGAGAGAGAGAGAGAGAGAGAGAGAGAGGACATGCACCAGTAGGATGAAGCCTTCATGGTCAACGCTCCACCAGGTGAGACAGCAGGGCGCAGGTGTAACTTTAACTGTTGTGTTCTTCCTTCTTTGAGGATATTAAACATAGTTTATAAATTATATGACGTGTCGGCAAATACGATTATTTGTCAAATAGGGACGATCCTGTACGTTACGCAGCACGCGTCGAATAAAAAGATGAAAGATCTTTTATGTAATTTCAGCAAACGATGACGAGTTTGAGGTTAATATCAGTTGATGAAAGGAGAAGTCAGACGGCGTCGGTGACTTTCATAGAGGAAATCAAAATGTTTAAGTCATGAAATCTGTGATTTGTCGAGCTCCAACATCTGTCATTTCTCTCGATCAAATCCTGACGTGGTTTTATGATTTTCTTGCAACAGTCATTGTTTTAAAAGACAAAGAATATTGTGTAGTTCCAGCATCAGGTCCAGTCAGGCTCAGGTGTCGGTACTGGACTGGTTTGGACAGGGCGTCTCCAGTTCTAAATATTAAATTCACAGAGTGTTCAGTGTTTGCAGATCCTCGTGTGCATTAAAAAAAAAAGAGATGTTGTGAGAGGTGTGAACTCTTTGCTGGTAATAAGGCCGTAATATTAAAAGAATAATTCTGAAATGTCTTCTCCACACTGGACTATGTCTCACTGCGGAGCAGCAAAACAGATGCATCAGATGCTTGTGAATCTACAGTGAGAAGCTGAGGATATTCACAGTGCGACAGACAGACTCCAGGGTTGAAAATCAGGATATGGTGCCGTGCTGGAGAAATAGATCCAACTTCATACGAACTCTTTCGTTTGATCCTAATGATAGCCATTGTGTTGGTGCCTTTCACAATTATTTCCGCTTCCTGCAACCTGCTCCGGCTCGCCTGGCTGCAGGCCTGGGCGCCCGGCTGCAGCATACAACTTCTTTAAGGAGCTTGAAGGGGTCTGAGAGACGGAGCAAAGCAGCAGCGAGAGAGGAATAGAAGAGGAGAGGGTAGAGGAAGAGATAGAGGAGTGGGAGGAGGAGGGGAGCTGGACAAGATGAAAGAAACAGCTGTATACAAATGACAGGCTTCCATACCCCACCACCACCAGCACAAGTAACACCCGCCCTCCCCCCCACCTGCGGTGCTGCTGCCCTGTGCGGTCATCGAGCAGCTTCAAAGAGCCAGGCAGGCGAGACGAGGCGAGGCGAGCGGGCCGAATCCTCAAAGAGACAGCCTCCCTCTCCTCCTCCGCTAACACCATGGCCTCCGATACACACACAAGCACAATCTGCCTCGTCCACGCCGCACACCCTCCTCACCCCCCCGCTGCATGTAAAGAGTCGGGAGAAAGAGTAGAGGAGGAGGAGGAGGAGGAGGGGATGAAGTGACTTTATCACAGACATATACTCTGTAGAAATGACAGGCTCCAGGTTTTTCTCCTTTTATTTCTTCCATTGTGTGAAAATCTCACACATGCTAAAACTGATAGAGTGAAATCAATATGATGCAGTTTATTGACTGAATGTCTGTGAGAGGCGTTAAAGGACTATTACACTGTTCTCATCTTCAAACATACAGTTTATAACGAGATTGTTGAAAACGTGTTGTGGCGTTTTAGACGTTCGTTTCCGTTCGTTATTTAAATCCAGTTTAAAGCCGCATTCATTCATTTCGTCGGCCAGTTTGAGTCAGCGAAACAAGCTGATGCTGAAACTGGGCGAACTGATGTAATATCATATTCAGTCGGAGCTGGTGTTGCATGTAAGTGCACGCTCCTCCTCTCTTTTAGCTCCATGTTTGTTCTCCACCACCTCCTGCTAAATGCTCGACTGTGTTCACCAGCTAAATGCTAACTCTGTCTGTCTGTCTGTCTGTCTGTCTGTCGCAGTCGCAGAAGTTTTCCAAACTCCCACCGGGACACGTCTCTACGAAGCAGGAAGCTCGTTGGCGGCGACGAAGGTGTATCTTTCCCGTGCTAAGAAGCGAGCGTTAGCGCTAGCCCAGCTAAAAAGAAGACGAAGAAGAAGGGGAGCAGCAAGGAAGAGGCTGTGGGGGCAGGAGACCGTCAGGTGCAGAGAGCAGCTCCAGGTGAAGACAGCATTCACAGTACATTTTATTATTCTACCCGTTGTTTTTGGTAAGAAGTATTGATCGTTGCAAACTTGTGCAATTATAAAAGCGTTTTTGATTTGAAAATCCGTCACTGTATCCCTGATAATGACACTCAGACATGATGTTCACGCTGATGGATGAACCGACTCCAGCAGGATTAAAGTCTCTACAAGCTGCTGGAGGTCAAAACTCCAGGGTCATCATACAACACATGACCAGGAATATTTAAATAAGAAGACCATGAAGCAAAAATATAATAAAAAAGGTTAAATAACATATACTGTATGTACATTGCAAGACAATAAACTTCAGAAAAAGAGGAAAAGCAATGAGAAAATATAATATGAAGTTCAGAATAAACTTTCAATCTCTTATTTAAATTCCTCAGAAGAAAGAAAATGTGAACATCTACGTATGACAACTGAGGAATCGTGTCACGTGATTTAAGGCTCCAGAAAAGCTACGAAATGAAGCTCGTCTGATCAATTTGTCAACCAAGAAAAAAAAAACCCCTACAGTTAAACACGATGTCATGCCTCTAATGCAGTCGAATAATAATGACAGACAAAACGAACTCCCTTTGTTTGTCACTGTGTCTCCGGACCTGTCGGGATCAGGCTCTCAGACACTGATCTGAGTGCAGCTTCACTGCGTGGTGGAGCGAGCTGGCGTCGCTGCATGTGTGACGGACAAGGAAAGAGACTGATGAGGAACAAATGCCAATTTGGCTGTGAAACAGACCAACCTGAATCCAACCCCTTCCTCTCCTCCTCCTCCTCCTCCTCCTCCTCCTCCTCTCCCCTCCACCATACCTAACTATCTTGATCAGGAATGACAGAGCTTGGGTGCAGGCCAGGCTCCTTTCAGCACAGACACATGATGGATATGGACATGCCTCTCCAAAGAACAACAGGCAGGGTAATCAATGAAAGACGTGGGGTTTTTGGGGTTTTTTTTATTTTTTATTTTTTTATATTTCCAGAACATCATAGATGATCCCATCCACTTTTTTTTTTTTAATGTTTCACGCCACCTGAACCTCCTCAGTGTGGATGATGGAGGAGGAGGAGGAGGAGGAGGAGGTATTCAGATCTGAGGATGTCATCATCAAGAAGAGAAGCTGGCTGGATGAGCTCATGCCACCACCTTCACACACACACACACACACACACACACACACACACACACACACACACACACACATACTGTACACATGCATACACACACAAACACCGAGCCCTCTCTCACTCACTCAGTCCCACCCTTTATTGGCCTGGGCTGGTAAATAAGGCCGGGTGTGTGAGAATCTCATTACCGCAACACAAAGCAGAATTTCCTCTGAGGATTGCCGTGTGTATGTGTATGCGTGTGTATATGTGTGTGTTTGTGTGTGTGTGTGCGTGTGAGAGAGAGAGAGAGAGAGAGAGAGAGAGAGAGTGTGACAGTGCTTGTGTATGCAAAAGTGAAATAGACCGAAATTTTGCATGTGCTGTGGCTATCTCAGAGTGTGTGTATATATATATATATATATATGTATGTGTGTGTGTGTGTGTGTGTGTGTGTGTGTGTGTGTGTGTGTGTGTGTGTGTGTGTGTGTGTGTGTGTGCATGTTAGGCGAGCTCAATCAGCAGCAGGCTGATGGGGAGGGAGAGTGAGGCAGCTGGGGCCTCCAGCCCAGGCCTTCAATTTCCCTCCCAGTCCAGCCACTGGAGTGTGTAATTACTATGGGGCCGGCCTGGGGGCTGGCATGGAAGTGCAAACACACACACACACACACACACACACACACACACACACACACATACACATACACACTATCCCTCAGTATCCATCCTACCGCAACCACTACCAACCCCCAAGTCACACACCTCCCACTAATAGCCCCCACACACCCATGATCTCCACACTCAGACACATACATACACACACACACACACACACACACACACACACACACACACACACAGTTAAGAAACATGTCAGCCTCCCTCCCTTGGCCTGTAGTTTATCCTGATGCCCCATGTTGCCCTGGGGTGGCTGAGCATCTATGATCCGCGACTGAGAGCACACTATGAAATCCCTCTCAGCTCTCACTTCACAGACACGCTGGAAAGTGTCCACTTCTCCAACATGACACAAAGTATAGATTTCATATTAATCTACTCTATATTTCTTCTCGTGATTTGCTGCCAAGTCAGTTGTGTTTTCTGTAGCATTTTTTTTTTAAAAAAAGGTGTTATTGTAGATTTTTTACTTATATTTTTATAAGAAAGTCCAGCGGAAAAAAAGTATTTCTCCTTACACATGATATTAACATGTGATCTGTGTCTGCATCAGACAAAAACAACATGTTGATACAGGTGGAAATCCATGAAGAATACATGATGGAAGGGAGAAGCGACGTCTGAAGCGGGTCAGCTGCACATCGTGATCGGATCTCAATCAGGTGACCACAAATCTGTGACACGTGTCCATGATGCTGCTTCCCTTGTTTCAGATCACAGTGCAGACACGATGCAGATCACATGAATGTTGATTAATGTGGATCTGATGTCCACATGCAGATCACATGTTAAGACCAGGTCAAAGGTGGCGTCCTACTCAGGACAGTAGCAGGTCGTTCAAATGCACAGCTGTTATTAAACCTTTGAATCTTCCTGTGAATGTCCTTTTGAAAGTAATTTTCATTTTCCATAGACATCCTGCAGATTCAGAGGTTCTGCGGCGGCAGTGTCGTCCACTGGTGCTGGCATGCTGTTGCCAGGTTGGAGGTTCATTAGAAGAAAATTCATCACCTCACCTTCCTTTGCTTCTAATGAAGTCCAGCCGGTGCCACCTTCAGGCGTCTGGGGCCCCCAGAGGTTGCAGCTTCAGCGGGTAGAAGCGGCTCATCACTGTCTGGCTGGTGTTAGTGCCCGCTGCATGAAGGTACAGTTAATGTATGAGATTATTGGGGGGGGGGGGCGTACATGAGTTAAATGATGTTTCTTGGGAAACAAAGAAACAAATGTGCGTCTTGTCACTCAGAGGAACGTTAGCTAGCTCTCTTGCTAATAGCTCCACAGAGAATTTTATTTTGGTTTGCCTCTTGTTCAGTTCAACACTGACAGACAATGCAAATGAAAACACACTGTTTGTAAAAATCATTTGGAAACTTCGCAGAAATTATTTGGAAATTAAGTTGATTTTTATTTTAAGTTTTCAACGAGCGCTAAGTAGCATGATACAAGATGACAATACATACTGTCACAGTGACATCGGCTCCACAGACTCACACAAAGCATCCACCCTCACCACACCTGACGTGAGCAATATCCTCTAATGTTTCTGAGCAGTAACATCAGCACACTGCAGCACGCAAGTCACATTAATAGTCAATAAATCGAGAGATTAATCGTCAGAGGAACCAGTTTATTTGGTGATAGTGTGGATTCCTGCTCCAGGTGCAGGTGTCAGTGTGTTTGTGTGTTTGTGTGTTTGTGCTTTGAGTGGAGCAGTCACCTGTAAACTGTATTTGTACGATATGTGTGTTCACCAGAAATCTTCACAAACTACACAAACCAGGTCAACTGAAATTTTACAGAGGTATCTGTGAAAGAAGTGATGAATTCTTGGTGATAGTGACACCACGTGGCCGTTTCTAAACCACAGTATTAAACTCACTAGTAAACTCACTGCAGCTGACCGTGTGACCATCCTGTCTTCTAAACAGGACACGAGCGCATCATTCATCATGTGCAACTCATGCTAACAGTTCCAATAGCAACTGTGCAATAATTTGCAGACTTCCTCCTTCATCTGATATTTAAAAAATCCAGAACAATCTGCGTGATGCAGCTGTAAATCTGGAAGCAGAACAAACACTGAGGACTGTGCAGCCTCGACTCTCTGGGCTTCTTCCTCTAGTTGCTGGTGTGAAGCTGCAGTTACTAAATCTGTGGGTGGGATGTTTGCACTTGTTTCCGCACACTCCAAACAACAGACGGACTTGAGAGAAGCTCCTTGATATAAGCACATTTTAATGGGACACACACTTACAACATGTGCCTGATGGTATCTAACAGAGACACTGTGTGGTTTGGTTCATGTTTTAATGCTCTTACCCCTCGTGTGTGTCTGTCTCGTGTGCACGTATGTGTGTGTGTGTTGTCGCCCTTGTCCTCCTCAGCGCAGCGGGAACACACACTCGCTCACCGGTGGGCGCTGGGACAGGCAGACAATTAAACAGGTCAGCGTGGGGTAACCTCGGCCGGCCTGCGGGGGGCGGTAGACGCGCAGCTGGAGGTAGCAGGACAGGCGAGAACAGCAACACCTCAGACGGACATGCTCTCTGTTTCACAGGCAGACACTGAGGGACACACACACACACACACACACACACACACACACACATGCATCCAGCCAGCAGGAGAGGAAGATGATTAAGAAGTTAGACAGAGGAGGAAGAGGAGCACTTCTGGACACTGACCTCAACTCTGAACCTCTGAAACGACACACAGAGTGTTTCACACCTCGGACCACGAACGTAACAAATAAATTTATTATATATAAGAAATGAATTTTGATTTTATCTTACATAATTATTTGGTTTAGCTCCAGGAGCTTAAAGATCCCTGATGAAGGAACTTCCTTAAAATATGAAAATCATTGTAAAATCATGCAATAAGGATATAAAACATATATTTGAACACGTTTCATTGTATTTAAGATTCTTCCTTTTCTCTCTGTTGCTCCTGTTGTTGAATGTAAAATATTTTACCCCCCCCCCCCCCCCTTGCTCCTGTTTTTTTTTTTTTCTGCTGCAGAGATGTTACAACAATTAAGAAAACAGGTGCCTCACAGTGTCTGTACAAACTTCAGCCATGGCTCCTCTGTGATAGAAGCAGATTAAAGCCTTTCTCTGTGTTTGCGTGGTAACTGATTGCCAAGGCAATGCTATTCTTGTTTGCTGTTGCAGCCGAGGCGGAATTACCTCGATTTTGTACAAAATAGTCAATTAAATTAACTGTGAAAGGCTATTTATTTTAACCCGGGGATACATTTTTTTTTTCTCTTTTTCTCTCCTCTCATAGATGTTCTAAGTGGGAGGAAAAAAAAAGGCAGCAGAAGAGGAGAAATTGGCAGGAGAACAAAGAGGGAGGATTCTGC